>NW_026623244.1:1522358-1526492 GCF_030028575.1 Malurus melanocephalus | reverse complement strand
CCCCGCGCCGCCCCGCCCCTCGCGCCCTCAGGGAGCGCGGGCAGTGTGCGAGCTCCGCGCCGGGCGAACGGCCCGCGGCCCAGGGAGCGTCGGCAAAGTGCGGCACCGCCAGCTGCTGCGGGGAAACGGAGGCGGCCGCCAGGATGGGGAGGGGTGCGGAGCATCCCCCGAGTGAGGAGACATTGCRGGAGCCGGGCCTGTTCGGTCTGGAGAAGAGAAGACTGAGAGGGGAACTCATCGATGCATATAAATGTCTCAAAGGCAGGTGCCAAGAGGATGGTGCCAGGTTTTTTTCAGTGGTGACCAGCGACGGGATGAGAAGCAATGGCCATAAACTAAAACACAAGAAATTCCACTTAAGCATGAGTCGCAGAATCACAGAATAGGTCAGGTTTGAAGGGACCACAGTGGATTGTCTGGTCCAGCCTGCCCCTCAGGCAGGGTCATCCCAGAGCACAGCGCACAGGATTGTGTCCAGATGGTTCTTGAACATCTCCAGTAAGGGAGACTCCACACCCTCTCTGGGCAATCTGTTCAGTGTGTGTTCATCTACACAGTACAGAAATTCTTCCTCATGCTTAGGTAGAACTTCCATGTATCAATTTCGGCCCATTGCCTGTTGTCATTGCCCGACATCACCAAGCTGCGCCTTGATCCATCATCTTGCACCCTCCCTTCAGATATTTATACACATCAATGATGTCCCATCTCAGGTGCCTCATCTTGAGACTGAACAGGCCTCAGCCTTTCCTCATAAGAGATGGTCCAGACCCATGACCTTCTCTGATGAGGAAAAGCTTTATGCTGAGGGTAGCAGAGCACTGAACAGGCTGCCATGGGGGATTGTGGAGTCTGTCTCCTTGAAGAGATTCAAAACCCACCTGGACAGGTTCCTGTGTCACATGGTCTGGGTGACACTGCCTTGTCAGGGCAGTTGGACTGGATGATCTCCAGAGGTCTGTTCCAACCCTAACCATTCTGTGATTCAATGTGGCCCCTCAGAGGACACCAGCACAGCCCCTTCCCAACAGCTTTCTCCAGGGCCTGGAGTTGCTCCAGCCAAAATCTGTGGGGCTGCACCCTCAGCCCTGCACCTCCCTATCCTGCCTGAGCTTCCACAGTTCTTGCTATGTGCCACATAATGCTCATTTTCGAAGTCTGCTTTGAGGCTACTCTTTGTTAGTTTGCCATTGAATACTTTGAGCTAGGAGCTTGAGGAGCTTGGTCTCCTTTCCCATGCCTCAGTGGTGGCCTGAGGCTGGCAAGAGCTCCCTTACTCTGGCAGCAGCTCTTCTATCCCCACRATAGAAGAGCTGATTTTCCCCAAGGACACTTCCCTCAGCTTTTCCTATTGCCCTCTACCCTGCTCTGGGTGATAAGGCTCTGCTACCACCCTCTGCMACAGGGACACGCAGCTGGCCAGGGTTTTGCTGACTCAGACACACTTGGCCCGTTGTATCTCTCCAGGCTCTGCCAGCCTTGCTCCATCCCCTTCCAAGGGGGAACACCCAATGGCACCAGAGCCATTAGCTCTGGCTACACCAAAGCCYGTTTTCAGTGCCAAGCCTCTGGCAGGGAGGCATTGCCTGCCAGGGAAGCTCAGCCTGCACTTCTCACTGTCCTGGGACATCCCACAGCACCTGCACTGGGCACCCAAACAAGAGTTTACACTTTGAGTTGCAGTCACCTGTATTTGTCATTTCCATGTGTCCTCGTGGCAGAGCCGCTCCTGAAATATCTGTCTGTGCATATTTCCAACACATAACCCCAGAAGAGTTATGGAAGCCAACAAAAATGACTTAAAGTGTGAAATGGCTTTTCTGTGAAGGAAAATGAAATAGGCAAAAACCTTTCAGTCTAGRAAAGAGGTGGAGGGGTGTAAGTCAGAGGTCTGCAAAAATCTGCACTGGGAGGTGGGTGGGGAGAAGCCATGTCCCAGCTCTTCCACTGTGTCCMACAACCCAGGGACGTAGAATGAAATTAGCTGGCAGCTACTCTAAAACACAAAAAGATATGTTTTTTTCATAGAGTGCATTATCAAACTSTGGATTACAGAGCACAATGGCATGCAGGACGTGAACTTGCCCTGATTAGATAAGGGCCAGCAAACAGAGATGTGACTGCTGTCCAGGGAGCCCCAGAGCCACAGAGAGATAGCACCAAAGAGGTTATATCAAAGAAGCATTAATCCCCCATWGCCAGGAGCAAAGTCCTGAGTTGGAGGGATCCAGTACAGCCATTTTCCCATTTTTGTTTCTGTGTTCGGTGTGTGCGATTAAGCAAACACATCAGTTTTCCTTCCATGTGTGTTTACCACTTACATATGTTTTCTCTGCCTTTGCTTCCTTACCCAAAGAACTCTCCCACCTGCAGGGGGTCACACACACCTCTGCYACAAGAGATCCAGCCCTCTGGGAGACACTGGAATCTGCCTTCTTCACACTGCTGGGAAGCATTTCCCTCTCACACAGCTGCTGTGGTGAGGCTGGGTGGTGAAACACCTCTGCAGAGCTATAGTTTCATGGGCTGTGCTGGACGAGACYGTGTCTGTCATGGGCTGTGTCTGTCCCACTGCTGTGTGTGCACAGCTCAGAGTACGGCTTTTCCCTGCGACTCACAAGCCCAGGCAGATTGCAGCTCGGGAGAAAAGTTGTTTAATGAGCTTCCTCAGCAGACAGATGCTGTGCAGAGAGTACCACAGAGCTTTAAGGAGTCCTCCTGCTGTCTCACACACAAGACTTGATTTTTGAAGTAACTAGGAGGTATGGAATGGTCCTGGGTAATTTTAATCCCTAATACAACCTATCGTTGTTTCATTGGTGTACAATTCGTAGCTACGGGACTGTTTCTCTTCAGGTTTTTGCTTTTTTTCTGGCCTTATAAGTTCTCCCTGATGCCATGTGTCTGTGTGTACCAACAGTTACTCAGATGTCAAGGTTTCCTGATGCTGAGCATATCACAGGCACTGCTCTGCTTTTGGTTTGTGCCCACTTCCAGCTTGCCACCTCATTTCACRTCTGACATGCCAGTGTTCAGCTTGTCTCCAGACACAGAGTAACATCCTTGTTCTGCAGGACAGCAGCGCTCACTGTGATTTASTGACTCTGACCCCTTGTGCTCGTTYAGCTACACAGTCCCAGCAGTCACACCAGCGAGTGGCACAGGTTTCACCTGTTTCATGCAGTCTCCTGCTGGGTGTATAGAAAGATGTCAGAACATCTCGACCCATTGAGAGGCAAAGGCATTTGATCCCAGGGTCTTTCCCCATGGATGTCAGCAGTCCTTTCAGGGTACCTTGTAGTTCGTGCGCTGGAGAAGACTGTGACACTCCTAACTCAGCTGTTAGGCTRCATACGAATGGCAGTGCTAAGACAGCACGACTGTGGAAGCCAGGATAGGCTGCACTCCGCTTTTCCATGACAAAGAGAACCACTGAAGCCTCTGTCATCAGTAATAAGCATCAGAGCAAAGTCATCAAAACAATGCACACAATTAAGCAGAGCTGGAAACTCTCAGTTCTATGATCAGTTACTCCCAGCAGTAAACCCCTGATTTAGGATACTGTAATGCAAAGTAGAAGATATTGAGGAAATGGTAAAACACACTTGTRTGTGAGGAGTATGTTAGATACCTTGGAAAAAAACAGACCAAGGAGAGGATTTCTGCATCGGCAATGTGAKCCAGGCAGCCCAGGTCAGCCTGTGGTTAGGCTCTCTGCCTGGGATGCTCTGCCATCAAAACATGAGCTGCTTGGATGATCTAAGTGGGCAGCTCATGCTGCAGCTGCACACTGAGCTACCTGCACTGAAGGCATTGCTCAACCACAGCAACAGCTCTTTGGGAAGTCACAGCTCTCTCCAATGCTAGMCCTGGCTTGTTCACCCTCCCTCCTCATTTGCTGAAACTCCCTCATGCTGTCCTCTGGTCACCYGTGAGGGCAAACCGGGATAAGTCGAGTAGAGGAACTGGGTATCAGTGCAGATCTCTATGGCACAAAGACGTACGGCAGGGGACAGGATCCAAATATTTGCTCATTTCGCCATGTTTCTCACACTTGGATCACAGTTATTTTAAGTTGTTTTTCCACCTCACAGGTGTATTTTGTGCTGCTGCTCCCAGAAATCAAACACTTTT
>NW_026623244.1:1512097-1521388 GCF_030028575.1 Malurus melanocephalus | reverse complement strand
CCGCGCCCCCTCCGCACCGCGCCGCGCTCCGCCCCGCCGTACATAAGCGCCGGCATCGCCGCCGGTCCCGCTCCGCCGCCATGAGCTACAGCGCGGAGCCGGCGGCCGCCTCCTACCGCCACCTCTACGCGGACGCCCCRCGGCGCCCCGAGATGCCGGCCGGCCGGTGGGCGCGCCCGGGCGCGGAGCCGGCGGCGGTGCGGGAACGCGGAGCCGAGCCGCGGTGGGCGAGGGGCAGCGAGAAGGAGCAGCTGCAGGGCCTGAACGAGCGCTTCGCCGGGTACATCGAGCGGGTGCGGGCGCTGGAGGAGCGGAACCGGGCGCTGGCGGCGGAGCTGGCGGCGCTGCGACAACGCTCGGACGAGCCGCGCCGGCTGGGGCAGCTGCTGGGCGGGGAGCTGCGCGCCCTCCGCGCCCGGCTGGAGGAGGCGCACGGGGAGCGGGCGCAGGCGGCGCTGGAGCGGGCGCGCTTGGCCGAGGAGACGCAGCGGCTGCGGGCGCGCTGCGAGGAGGAGGCGCGGAACCGCGCTGAGACGGAGCGGGCGCTGCGCTCCCGGCAGCAGGCGGCCGAGGCGGCCTCCCGCGCCAGCGCCGACCTGGAGCGGCGGGCGGCGGCGCTGCGGGAGGAGCTGGCGGCGATGCGCAGCGCCCACGCCGAGCATCTCGCCGAATTGGGCGCCGCGCTCCCGGCCCCGGCCCCGCCGCCGACCCCGCGGCCCGACCTGGCCGCGGCGCTGCGGGAGCTGCGCTCGCAGTACGAGGATCTGGCGGCCCGCAACCTGCAGGCGGCCGAGGATTGGTACCGCGCCCGCTGCGCCCGCCTGCACGAGCGGGCGGCCCGCAGCCAGGAGGCCGTGCGCGCCAGCCGCCGGGAGGCCGGTGAGTGCCGCCGCCAGCTCCAGGCGCGCCTGGTCGAGATGGAGAGCCTGCGCGGCGCTCACCAGTCCCTGGAGAGGCAGCTGCAGGAGCTGGAGGAGCGGCACAACGCCGAGGCCGCCGGCCTTCAGGTGAGCCGGGCGGCGCCGGGAACCGTCACCGTCCCCTCCCCTGGCACCGGGCAGCGCCGGGCACTGGGCGGCACCGAGCATCCTCCTCCCGCGCCATCAGCGCCATCAGTCGGCACCTCCATCCCAGCAGCCGCCCCTCGTGCTGTGTAGCACCGGGAATCTTCATCCCACGCAAACCCCCGGCGTGGTGCCGCACCGGCACCCGCCATCCCGCACTCTCCCTCCCTTGATCCTGTGCAGCTCTGAGCATCTCCGCGGCCTCCGAAATGTGCAGTGCAGCTCTGTTGGCTGCAGCACCCCCTCCTGCAGTTCTGTGCAGCGCTGGGCACACCGGCCCCATGCGGTGCCCCTCCCACCCCGCATCGCTCAGCACCATCACCTGCACTGTCCCGATCGGTGCCGCGCTACATTAAACACCCCCAGCACAGGAGGGCACCCACCCCTCCTGGCTTGCTCAGCAACCACCCATCAGTGCTGCGCAGTGCCAGGCATCTCTGCAGCCTTCCCACCACACAGAATTGTGCCTCTTTGCCCAGCACACAGATCCTGCCCCACCATGGCATTGCCTCTTGCCTTCACCTTCCATCCAGAGACAAACCCTTAGGGCAGGTGTAGACAAAGCAGGCCAGGACACCCCTTCCAAAACCCCCTTCCTGCAGGGGAAATCCCTACACATGGTACCTCTCTTTGGGGCATCGATCCATCCCTGCCCTGTTCCTTAAGGATCAGGTCCAAAATTGCCTACACATTATWGTGTCGATAATTCCTCGAAGCTGTCTGCCCAGGCTTGGCCTCTTGCCCTGTGGCCTGGCTCTTGGCACCTGCACTGCAGAAATTRGAGCTCTGCAAAAGTTAAGTCTGAATTTGCAGACAGATCCCAGCATCTCTTATGTCTGTGGAAAGACTCACAGTGTCTGTGGGGCAGACACTGAGTGCTCCATATCTCTTATTCCATTATCGCAGTATTGCCACATTTTCTTGCTACAGGGTAATGTTCATGATTTATAATAAAATAAATCCTGAGATTGTTTTATTATATGGCTGTTAAATGATCTGTGATTTCTAAATCAAGTAATTTCCTTCTAAATACTGCGTTTAATCATACCTGAAAGGGCCTAAGTAATGCYTTGTCATTTCCAAGGCCAAATTTTGCCAGGTGCCCTAGAATTCATGACTTAGCTSCAAGCTACTTGCAAGCTTCCTGAATTAGTTGAGGTGGTTTTCAACAACTTTTGTGGAAATAGGCAATATAAAATATTATCGATAGTGAAAAAGTTATACACGGTAATCTAAAATAGTTTTGATGCCATGTGAAAGAGGGATTCTGGGACCAACCTATCAACTGGGGGAAAAAAAAATGAAGCAACTGGATTAAACAGCTCCATAATTGAAATTGCTTTAATGACAGCACAGCAGTGCCTTTCTGTTTGAGTCTCAGGATCTGTTTTATGTGTAGCAATACTTAGAAGTCTTTTGAGCAATGTGCATGTCTAGCAGCTAAGTAATTTCCTTGTCTGCAAACAGTGAAAAAGGTTGGAAGTGTGTCATRAAAGAGAACATTCCTATTGTCTGGACTTTTAAAATTATTCTGCCAAAGTAGGGGCATATCTTTATGTTTGTGGTCTGGCCAGTCAAATCTGAACCAACATGCAAGAGCTCTTTGTTAGGGGACAGGTTTGCAGTGGTGTGAGGAGCTAGAATACTCAGCATAGCTCCCTGCTCCTTGCGCAGTTCCACATCCCGTGGGTGTCTCTGTGCTGTCCACGAGGAAGGTTAGGCAGGACAGGAAAYTGGGGACATGATGGGAATAGGACGGGAACAACATGGGAATGATGTGGCAGGACAAAGATTGTTTGCCTGAACAGAGGATCTGGAAGCAATTGTGAAGACCTGACTCTGGGAGAGGGTGGAGGAGWGTGGAGGTTGGCAGTGGCCATTGCAGGGATTTGCAGGCAGGGCTACACCGTGGCTTAAATGCAAACTGCTGACTCATTGCTGTTCCAAATCACGCTCCTCTGGTGGCACAGTGGGGCAGCTCRCAGCGGGAAACCTTCTCATTGGGAAGAGCCCTATGAAAGCAGGTTTCACTGCTTTCAAGCTGCTGCTTAGATACCTAGATGTGTGTGGGAAAAATACAGACTGCTTGTGTTCTGAGAAAAAAAAAATAGAAAAGATTAGTCTCCTTTGTTAGCAGAAAATCTAGCCACAGAGTCCTCCACATCACAGCTAGAATTGGGTATAATGGAACAAAAGGCAGGGCAAAACTGATGGGAAGGATGCCAGGAGGATGCCATTGTCCAGCTGAGCACCCTGGCTCTTGCAGGGCAGGGCCCTGACTCTGTAACACCCCCAAATCCCTGCACCCTCCCACCCCAGGGCTCCGASGCATTTTCTGGAGGGGACCCCTGACAGCAGTCCCTCTCCTTCCASCCCCTGGAAGTGTATCCCAACCCTTCTTAAGCCCATGTGGAAGCAGACTGCAGCCCTTCTCAGCTGCTGCAGTGCRGGGTGCTGTCTCTTGTCCTGTTGAGCCTCTGCCTCTACTCTGACAATATTTAAGCCCACAATTTCCCTCTGTTGCAGCCTGCCTTGCCCCCACAGGACTGGGGTCCCACCACCATGCACTATCTGCCCATCTCACAGACCCACTGCAGATGGGAAACAATGTAAATCCATCAATGRCTAAAGCCTCCCCCATTGCACATGCTTACAATCCATGCTGGTGCTCTGCTTTTTCATCCCTGCTAGTGTGAGATTTCATTGTACCCAAGCTCCTGGTGGGATGTGCCATCATGGATCAATCGCCCATTGCAGCCTCCCTGTCTCTGCAATGGGCAAAGCTGAAACCCTGCGGGAGAAGTCCCCGTTCCAAACACGGCCCTGAGTGCCCTTACCTTTGCAGGACACCATTGGCCAGCTGGAGGATGATCTGCGGAACACCAAAAACGAGATGGCTCGGCACTTGAGGGAGTACCAAGACCTGCTCAATGTCAAGATGGCCCTTGACATCGAGATAGCCGCCTACAGGTAAGGCTGCTCTATTCCTGGAAGTGGCCTGCTTTGCCTGTACACTTCCCAAGCCCAACCCCCAGACCCTTCTGGGGTGGGGAATTTTCAAGGGCCCAGAAAATACCTGGGTACACGGTCAAAGAGCATCACGAGTGCGTTGTTCATCTCCCCTGTCTGGACTGGCCATGCTCCTGCCTGGAGAGCAGCCATGGCTCCATGTCCTGCCTCGATCTAGGAGCTGTGAACCATGTTCCTCAGCCATATTTTTCATGGGGACAGTTGGGGTTGGAAACTTGTCTCTCTTGCAAAGTCAAAAGATGCAAAAGGCTTCTGAAACTCTGTGGTTCGTGTGTTTATTTTTCTGGGAGGCAAGAGGGGACAAAGTTGCTCTCATGMACCCCATATTGCAAGTCCTCCAGACACCGTTGACCAAAATATGATTTTGAACCAGTTTCATGGAGGAGTGTGACCTGGAGTGGTGGCTTGGACTTGCCTGCAGGGCACAACTTGCTCTCAAGTTTTGCAGATGTTTCACATCCCCACACTAACCTCTTCCCTTGTCAYGTTCTTGCAGGAAGCTGCTGGAGGGAGAGGAGACCCTCTTCAACATGGGCAGCAGCGGCATTCCATCACTCAATTCCCTGCCCAGCCCCACTTACTCCTTCCAGCCAAGGAGCTTTAGTTCCTCTACTCTGTCCTTCAAGGAGGAAGAGCAAGGAGAGGTTATTAAAGTGACCTCTAAAATATCATCCAGCAGGGCTGAGGTGATTGAGGGCACCATAACCTCTGTCAAGAAAAGAGGGAGGTTAAACCTGCATGGAGGAATTCTTGCAAATGCAAAGATGTAACCACCAGGACCCTGTTCACATACATTTGAGGGGGAACAATCTCCACTCGGCCTCGAAATTGCTCCTCTGGGCACGAAGCTGCACTGGGCTCGCAGGAACCCTCCCTTAGAAACACGAAAACCACCCGGGGTCACCAACTCAGGGATGGCTTCCTTGCGGGTCCTGCCATGCAGAGGCTGAGCTTGGCACATTGGTCCCTTTTAAATGGGGTGGGGGCATGCAGGACAGGTAGCTAGAGATGCATGTTGGTCGTTGTGGTGGTGGCACATGGACTCACAGCACGCTCCCTCTCTCCTCCTGYGGCTGGCGAGGGGCAGCCAGCTGGGCATGCTGCTGAGCCAGCTCTGGGGAGGGGAGGGAAACAACTCAACATGTTTACTATAACTAGTTCCAAGGCTACATACCTTCATCAACTATTCAAACCTGTGTACAGCTAAACTCTTCYGCACTCCTCAAACTGTAGCCATCCACTTTTAACCCTAGAAGCACAGAAATAGCCATACTGGACTCTAACCACACCTGACATCTGATCTCAGCCACGTATGTTTTGAACTATAAGGAATGTTAATTTTTCTTTGTACTGATGAATGTTGTTTCCTGACAGCACTAGTCCAGGCAGGCACATGGGGTTTAGAAGCAGCAGACACAGGGCAAGGAATTGGTACATTGGAGGAGAAGGCATCACCGTGCCATGGGGTGCAGCACCACATGTKGTATCATTGGCTTCCAAATATCAGGGTCTGAGGGCCCCTTGTTTGGTTGCACAGTGTTCACATGAAAACCCTGTGCCCAGATTAGCATCGTGCCCCAGCTGGCACTGGGAAGCTGCAGGACTCCTGAACACCAGCCCGCAAAGCATCCTTGTCTCCGCTCCAACTGTTCCAAMGTGTGCCAAATTTGATATAGGATTYAACAACCWTAGGTTTCCTTCAATGCCTTAAATTGCCAGCGATCGCTTTAGCAAGAGCCGGAGACTCTGCGTGTTGTGTGTCAGCGCCCTGGCAGGGTTATCATCACCAGACCTCGCTGCCCTCGCAGCGGTGCCAGAGTAGTTCCTGGAACCAGCAAACTGTTTGCTCGCACTCTTTCCTCTTCTATTGTAAGGCACAAGTTAATAATTAAAAAGAGAAATAGTTGTGTGGATCAAACTGAGCTGTTCTGTCGTCTTTGTTGCTGCGTCATTTTGGGAAAACACCTCGGTGTCTGGCCCGCAGCTGATTCAGTGTCCTGAGTCCCTCTGGGCCCCTGCAAAGAGCTCAGTGTAGGGGTGCAGCTGCCAACCCCTCCTGCTGGGTCTGCAGGGTGAGGCTGGACTCCCTGATAGCAGTGTGGCATGYCTGGGTTCACCCCAGGTGCCTGTCATGGTGCTCCTGTTGTGTRGAAGAGTTCATGGCCAGCTGGCCAAGGGATCAAGGTCTGCCATGGCCGGGTGCACCCTCGTTTGCTCAGAAAATGGACTCTGAGGCTGTGACTCTGTGACTGTGACTGACAGTTCAGTCCCAAGTCACYTGTCATTTCCTCTCCACCCTGCCTATGTCCTCAGCTGTTAAAAACAGCCTCGTGGTTTGTCTGCACAATTTAAGATAAAGTGATTTACACAAGAGCAGAGGAAGAAGGGATGGTGCACCCACCTCCCAAGTAAACTCGGCAGCCAAAGGTGCTGTGAGCAGCAGTGGCTTCTGTTTGGAAGATGCCCTTGCTCTTTGAGATGTTCCTGTAAAGAGCACAGGCAGCTTCCTGCTGGTGGAACACACTGTCCCATTGCCTTCCCAGTCCTGCTTGGTTGCACCACGTTGTGGCAACCTGCCCCAGAGCTCCAGGGACACAGTGTGACAGTCACACTTCTCCACCAGAGCTGCAGGCCAGGAGCAGTGTGGCTACACCTTAACCCAGTCAATGATAACCTCAKGGACTGCGTGCTGGCCAGGCCTCTCACCCTGCGGTGACAGCCCCAGGTGGGTGAAGCAAAAGGAACTTTCTGGAGGTGTGGGAGGGGGCCCAGGGCATGGCTGGAGCAGTGCAGCTCACCAGCAGCCCCCAGCAAAACAGCAGAGGGCAACTTGGGGTGCCCAGGCAAAGCTTGGAGGAACCAGCACCTGCGGAGTTAAGTCCAAGGCACTGGCACATAAAACAAGGATCAAAAAATGTCCAAATATCTCCTGACCAAGCTGTCAATTAGGAAATGCAAACACACAGTATTTCTCCCAATCCATATGGGCAATAAAAAGATGTGACTGTGCAGCTAATGAAATATATTCTGAATCTCAAACACTCTCCAGCACTGCTGCCTTTGTCCCTTGAGCATAAGCAGCCTGACCTGTCCTTTGTTCCCAGCACAATCCTCYGCCAGAATTCCTGCTTGTTCAGCTAACTGGATGCGAGCAATGAAGCTGGGAATTTTACTTTGGTGATATCAAAGTGAAGGGGCTGCAGCTGTGGAGGAGGGTGAAGGAGCTGTGGGAAGGACAAGGAGCTATTTTGGAAAACGGCTGCAGTGCAAGGGCCAGCCCAGAGATTACCAGCATTTCTGGAGCTCTGCAGCAGTTTGCGCAGCCTCAGTGTGAAACTCCAGAGGCGAMAGAGGGACAACAGGCAGGGAGGCCTCTACACTCTCATTTTCTTTAGGAGAAGAAAAATGACAGCAAAGAGGGACAGGCCTGGCTGAGCACGTTGCCAATGCTGATCTCTGACTATCTCCATCCATGCCTCCTTTTCCTCAGAGTGCCTCCTTTTACGAACCAGAAGGCTTCYACAGTGAAGAACACTGTAGAACAGTGCAATAAAGAACACTGTAGAACAGCTGGAACAGGGCAATAAATCCTCCTTCATGGTCCCTTCTTTCTTACTGGGTTAAACACCCAGGCTGCCAGAGGGCAGGAGTGAGTCACACTGCAAATGTTGAAAGATTTATACCTCTACAAAACTTCAGCTTCTTGGATAAAAGGCAGCTGTGGACAGACTGCACCAACAGCTCAGRAAGCAGCAGAGCAGCCATTTCTCCTTGATACTGCATTCCCTTCATCTTTGTGCTGGGGAGAACTTGAGCCTCCACACAGTGGGACAAATTCCCATCTCCAGGCTGGCTGTTTGTTTTTTCCCTGGATGGAGATGCTGGCCCAGGAAGCTGAGATGTACAGCTCCTTAAAAACAGAGTAAGTTGCTGCACACGGAGAARTTTTGCTAATGATGCTTATCCAGATGCTGGAATTCATTAAAAAAGTAAGCCAAAGAAAAAGCAGCCAAAGAAGAAAAAAACCAAACTTCAAACATTTTCCTTTGGCAGGAATGCAAACATCTCCTTTTCCAGAGGGAGGAAGAACGCTGTCATTCAGCAAGAAGGAATCAATAGGAAATTCAGAGCAAAATCTCTTCCGGCACCTTTGGCTGGATCCAGCCAACCCTCTCTTTGCCAGCTCTTGGCACAGACACCTCTTTAAGGAAAAGCTTCTTCCTGCAGAGAGAGACCCAYGCAGCCCTAACACCAGCAGCCAAACAGATGCTTCTGAATGATCAAATGTCCACACCGCTGGGGTTTGACACTTGGAAGAAGAGTTTATGTCAAAACAGCACAAGYAATGCCAGCTCATTCATGCAAGTCTTTGCAGGCCTATGGGAAKAAGGATCATTTGGCAAATGCAGCACAACGTGCAGAGCACTGCTTGGGGTGGGATGAGGGAATGTTCCTTGACCCTGGTCTGTTCCAGCTTGCAGCTGAACCAGAACGGCTCCACAGTGGGGGGGTCAGGGGGAAAACACTCCTAGATTGAGCAGGGGTCTTCATCCAAAACCCAGCTCAGCCAGAGGTAAGCCTGCAACTCTGTGACAAGCAATTACATCCTTGTTAAAGCAGACATTGTGCTGCCCAGAACTAACATAGAGCATTACATGAAGAAGGAACAATGTTCATGCTAAACATCTGCTTAGAAGGATGGCAAATACCCAGAAAATGTCAGAGTGCAATTCCAGAGCCCCGGGTACACATTCACTTGCTGATGGCAGCAAAGCTCTTGAGGTGCTGTATCAGTTCTGAAACAACAGAGGCCCAAAGTCCATTCCTACTACAGCAGGATCACTCTGCTCCTTTGCCTTTGAATTGAGAGACAGCTGCTGCCTGCCTGCACCCCAGAGAGCACAAGGAGAAACAAGYTCTTGGCTCCCGAATTTCCAGAGCAACCTTGTAAATGCTCTGACAGACACGTACCCATTCCCTGAGATGTTGCACATGAAGACCCAAGTGTGGTCTGTAAGAACAAGATGTTTGGAGGTGCCATTTGGAAAAGATGAGATCAGACTGAGAAATGTGGTTTGAACTGAGGCTTAGAACATCATTAAGTTTAAGCAAATTTTCAATGGCAATGGTAATTTAAAAAAAAGCAAGAAAAAAAAGCAAAAAAAAGCCAAAAACAACAAAAAAGTAAAATTATCCA
>NW_026623244.1:1488753-1512049 GCF_030028575.1 Malurus melanocephalus | reverse complement strand
AAAAAAAAAAAAAAAAAGCACTAAGCCCCAGATATGACACCTCATTAGCAAATTCCTAGACCAGCAAGGAGGCCGGAGAGATGTATGATTAAGAATGCCTGAAGTAAGCCAAAATAATTCAGCAAGCCAAAACATTCAGGCTAGATTCTTAAGGAAGCAAGGATTATAGGCTCATACTGTGACCCCCCCATGCTTTTTACCCCCTACATCCTCCCCAATAACTTCTTATGCTCATCAGCTTAACTTCAGCCACATTTGAGAGCACTGCAAGTTTTAAAGATACCAATCCCCTCTCAGTTCCACTCTATCAGGTGCACAGGTGAAGCATCCTCAAGGACTAAGAAGCTGAGCTTTCCCTACTGGACACCAGAAAACACTGAGGACAGAGGTTATGGATGCCTCACAATTTTTCTCAACCTTTGTTAAGTCTCCACCACCCACTTTTCTACCATTAGTATTTCCCTTGGAAGAAAATAGACATTTTAAGCTTTCATTTCCAAATAGACTATTTTACCACACAATTAGAAAATACAAGTTCTCTTTTCCATGTTGGGAAATATTTCTTTTGCAGACCACTGCCATATTTGACACAAATGCACTGTTTTATACTAAATACAGACTCAGTAAAGATGGTGATACAGCTCCTGCAAGAATTCTGCAGCTGCAGGGCAGCCAATCAATATTGCATTTCACCTCAGATGTGATTACCATTTCTCTCTCAAAAATAATAAAATTTGACGTGTCCGGTGATTAAACCTGTATCTATGGCAACACTCTGAAACCTCAGTAAATGTAAATATCTTTTGGCTCATTCAACAAGGGTGTCTTAAAGATCACATGGTAAAATTCCATTTGTGGTCACCTTGCTTCTCTTTCTGCTGAATTAATTAGGGCTACAGAAGAACCAGAAGTTAGTAAAACCAAATAAAATACAGAAGACAAGTGAATGCACCATTTGCAACATCTCTCCATCTCACAGCAGGTTTTTATAACAGCCTAAAAAGTACATTTGAAAGAACATGAACAYTCAGGCTGGCCCTTGCTGCATTCTWCTGAGCATATTACAAGATTCATGGGGACAATGTGACAATTTCTTTAAAAAGAAAGGCATACAATACATAAAAATTCCTCTATCTGTTAGCAGCCTTTCTCTCAACTGCTGGAGTGAATCCCTCCACTCATTCGTGTTGAGCACAAATCTAATTCTAATGCTATTCCATTCTGAAGAAGAGTAAAACCARAAATGCCAGGGATGTAATTCTGCTAGTGACTGTTAAAAATGTATTAACATAAATCACTGCACACAAATGGCCTAATGATTCCCTGAAAATAAATTCAACATGGATTAGTATTAGACAAGGTTGAAYGGTTTTTCAATAAGACTCTTTGGTTGTTTCACATCTACAGAGATAAGCATTAAGAGCTCCCCTGGCTCATGCGTGCCAAGGTCTGGTGACAGTGCAGAGCCAGGCTGGGTGCACTGTCGTGCTCAGGACAGAAATGACAGCTATCCCTGGCCCCAGCAGGTCTGCTCTGCTTAGAGGGCTCAGCTGCACATCTCACCAATCCCTTGAACCTCATCATTACACTGAATCTGGACTGAACACAAAGAGAACAGAATGTAACCAATAGAACTCGGTGCTCATAATTTGATTGTAGCTTGATTCTGCATTTATAAGAAGTCTGKAAACTAAGGCTCATCATCTCCGCTTCCTGGGAATTAGATTACAAAGGAACTCAGAATTATRCTGCATTTACCAGCAGTATTTAATTAGGATCTGTGTTAACCATGATGTTGCTAAGAAGGTAACGAGGAAGTAAAACCAGAATTATTTCATTAAGCAAAGAAAAAACAGGGTCTGTAAAATAATGAATGATCCAAGCACACCTCCCCTCASTTGCAGAGCACGAGGCTGGCTCATCTCCCATGAGGGCAGAGATGCCATCCCATAGACAGCCTGTTGTTACAGATGCTCTTCCATCACCAGGACCAAAAGTGACTGGAGGGAAGCCAAGGTTAAAAGGAGACCAACAGAAATAAAACAGCAGCAGGAGAGCTGAAAGAAGATTGGCACATTTTAAAGCAAGCAGGCTGATTATGCAGGAAACCACAGAGCCCCAGCTCAGCCTTGGCAATAGCTAAAGGTCACCCTGCTGCACACGGATGTGCCCCAGGGGAGCTGCAGCACTGGAGAGCAGGAACACATCAGTGCCTTCAGGTGAAAGAAAGCAGGATGTTCAGCCAGGAAAACCATGCTAAAAATACACTTTCTGAAGGCAGGTGAGGAAGAAATAGAAGTGGACAAAAGGGAAATAACAGGTCACTAAGCATTCATTTCAAAATACCACAGGCTACAGACCTTCAATCCTCCTCATTAAGCCACCAAAAGAGTGAAGTAGAGAGTGTTGGCATTCTACATTTTAGCTGGCATGTGACTTACCCTACAGGAAAATTCTTTGAAGATATCCAGGAGCCCTTTTTTTTTTGAGAAACAGAATTTGACACTGACATTAGTGCCAGAGGCAGCACAGCCCTCCTGGGGCCATGCAAGTCAAAGGCATCCTAGAATGACATTAATTTGAATTAACTATCAGATGTTAAACTATGCACATAAGCCCTTCTGTAGATGTGAAGTTCAAGGCAGGATTAGGGGTGAATGTGAAATAATGTTTTTTTAGCACAGAGCTATATATTGAAAATAAAACCCTGAGTGATAATGGAACAGAAGGGCAATATGGAGTATTTGAGCCTTGATTCTTTCCTTAATTCTGGTGGTAGAGAAAGATTCAGTTTAMAGTGGACTCGATAACAACAGCCATAAACATGAAAGAAAACAATTGAGAAGTGGCTTTCACAAAAAGATGTTCTTGTTGATGAAAAAGGGGGTCCTATAACTACATAAGATTATTTCTCCAGTATTTCTGTGGAAAAATCACCATGACATCCTTACTGAACTATTTCTCACCAAAATCCTTATTAAAAGGAGAGTCCCAGARAGTTCATGTTACTCCAGCTAACAGTACCACACTTAGGTCCAGTGGAGACTCAAGTATTAAATTACCCTTCACCATTTGGCCTCTGAATTGAAATTTGTCATTATAACAACCCCAGAGCATGTTCAGCAGTTTCACTATCATCTACTACAATTCTGAGGCTGACATAGGAAACATGGCATGGAAATATGAGGGCTCAAATTTAAATTGGCTAAAATAAAGTTTATTTTACTGTTACAATATATAATCTTTTATCAACACAACTCACAAAGTGTTTACAAAATAATCTCATTTTCTGCTGCATTTTAAACACTACTTTTATACAAACTTTAAAGGTAAAATAGGAGATTGTAGCTAAAAAGGCTTTATGTTACATTTTTTAGAAGCATCACGAGAATTACTTCAAACAAAACTTTTTTTCCTTACGGTGCCACCTCCACAGACAAAACAATGTTTRTTGTAAAGACCTGAGGGAAGATTCATGAAAGCTTTCTTTAGGCAAAGGATGCCAGTCCTCTTAGGCTGACAGTGAACAAATACATTTGAACAAATATTTGAGCCCTTGCAGCCAGAAGGGTCAGTGGTATCCTGGGGTGAATTGGGAAGAGTGTGGGTCTAGGGAAGTGATCCTGCCCCTCTGCTCAGCCCTGGTGAGGCCACATCYGGAGTGCTGTGCCAGTTCTGGRCTCCTCAGTACAACAAAGACATGGAGCTCCTGGAGAGGGTCCASRTGACATCACAAARGGTTGCTCTGCTCCTCAGGGACAYTTAAACCTCCCTTGCTGCTCCTGGCAATGTCCCCTCCATGCCTTTCTGGCTGCCAAAGGCTTCCAGGTCTGGACAGAGCTCCGGGCTGCTGCTCAGGTGTCCCCAAGCTCCAGAGACCCTGCACRGCTCAAACTCTCCCCCTGGCCTTATGTCAGCTGCTGCTGCTGCCTCACCAACTGACTGGAAGAAAGAAAGGAGGACTGAAAGAAAGAACTTCTTAACATTGAGGGTGGCAGAGCACTGGAACAGCTGCCCAGGGAGGGCATGGAGTCACCCTCTAGAGACATTCAAAATCYACCTGGACAGTTCYKKKKYMMMYKSYYCMARKKRMCCYKSCYTKGSMRGRRGRTWGGACTGGATGATYTCCAGAGGTCCTCCCAACCCTAAMYATTTRTTATGATCAAATTAGTAAAGKTTCTTAGAAATACTTCTGCCYSAATTAAGGTGCAAACWAGACYATATGCCAGTCAATAGTATGGRTTTTATTTGATAGCAAATATGAGAGGGARAGAGGAGAAAAGARAGAAAGGGAGAAGWAAGAAAAGAGGTGGGGTGGACAGTGACAGAATAAGGAAAATATCACTCTCTGTGGATCCTAAYGATGTTGTGTTGATCCTCTCYAGSTGGTTTTCTTGGTGGTGATGGTCCCCACAAGAAYGCACAGAATCCCACAGGTTRATATAGCTCAGGCAGGTGGCAATGTCCAGGCATGTCCTCCCAGGGCAGGGGGACAGTCCCTTGCAGCAGACTGAATCGGTTGCATCCTGTGGTGCTCAGCTTCAGGGGAGCACTCTGGGGAGTTTTTGATGGATTATGACACTCCCTCAGYTGTTTTTCACCTGAATGTCCTGTGGATGTGGCCTGTGGGGCTAGTCTGTGTAATTTCTTCTCCATGCTCTCTGTTTCGGGGGAAGGGGTGGGGACAGTATGTGGCTTTGAGCTGTGGCCTCCCCCACCCCAAATTTAGCCAGGGAGCAATCTCTGCTGCTTTTGTGTGGATGCATTTTTTTCTCTCAGCCTGAGATAACTGAACAATAGGTTTCTTGGCAGTTGAAAGTCCTAATCAGGTATTTCAAGGAAGCCTCCTTTTGGTCGTAGTTTCTTTCGTATCAATGTTTGAGGCATGAATTATTTCAGTCTCTGACACCATTCTGTGGCTCTGTAACTTTGGTGCTCTGAAATGCCTTACAAAGTAATCTCTTCCCTACACCGACTGTAGGGAAGGGAAGGAGCCTGGTGCTAATGGAAGCTTTCATGAATCCCCACRCTGATGACACAGTATGCAGCAAGACCACAACACACAGAGCTCTCTGGTCCTTCATGCTGCACAAAACAACACAGAAATCTTAAACAGAAGAAAATTTGAAGTGTTACAGTTGTCACAAAACCTAATATTTTAGTATGTTAAAATTAAAATCACCTAATGTCCTCTGTGAATCTGGTARTAACAGGCAAGTATTACATTACTCAACCCTGGTCTCCACTACAATGCACTAAAACACATTARAAAGAGTGGAAAAAGCGACCATCTTCACAGCTGCTGGAGAGGTATGTGCTAAAGTGAATGGATTTATGCTCCTGACAGTCAAGTCAGTTGACAGATTTTACATGATAGCAGAATCAGGTTGGTAGTGATTACTTTATACACAGCAAGCAGGTAGAAAGAGGTGCTACTTTTTTTTTTCATGCATAGTTTCACCAGCTTACAGCCAGCTCATCTCCATTCAGACTAGAGATGCATGATCCACCATTTGGTATCAGCCAAACTACCAGCAAATATATTTCCAGTGCAAACGAAATTGTCTTTCTTCAAGAAAARCAACTAAATTTAATGCTACTTCTCGAAAAACAATGCTTATGCKGCATCATTTTCTACCCATTTTGGTCTGCRTTTCTGAAGTTTCCTTCCTCTTCCCAAATCACATCCAAAGACAGATGATCACAGTACGCTGTTTTTTTTAGGCAAATGACTGTCTCTTCCCCAAAACAAATTATACTGCTCACTGAAGATCATCCCTGAGAGCACTGTTCTAGCTACACACTTAGACAGCAAGATATACCTCAGAGCTTAGAGGAAAAAAAGGCTGTTTGCCCTGTGAAATCTTGTGGTTTCAGAAAGTAAAAAAATTCAGCTACTTCGAGCATTTAATTTCCCTGAGCTGAGTGAAATTTGAAGACAGTAATTTGTAACATGAAGCATAGCAACATCTACAGCTGTACTTACAGGAGCTGCAATTTTTTACAGTGCTRAAGTCAGACGTTACACTACAAGCACACAGCAGTTAGTGGTGGTTCCTTTCACTTGCTTCCTGCCACAGGAAATGTGTTGGYTTCTTTGGTGAGAAACAGCTGTGAAGAAGCTCCACGACTTCAGATTCATTTGCCATCTGATCTTTCAACAACCTTTAAGTTAGTGGRGATACCACCAAGCCATAGTGCAGTACAAGTAGACCATCCTAGAGAGAAGAAAAAGAAATTGTATCATCATAGCACTTCCCCTTCCTGGTACAACAATTGCTGCATGGCAGGACCCCAGGTACAATCTCACCATTTTATACCATGTCCCTTATGTATGGACAATGCAAGTTTTGAAATATCGAGGCAAGTAGGTGACTAGCATAAATTTTTGCATGGCAGCATTTGCCAATATGAAGAGAGAAGCCTGATTGTCCTCACTTCTTTTCAGATAGGACAGGTTCTAAGAGGTTACTCGGGAACCTCTGGCTCATAAAAATGTTGCTAYACCTTCCCAAAGATGCTTATTCCTTGTGCCCATTAGCTCCTTCAATAGAGAAAATAAGACACATTCAAAGCTTYATTTTTTGGCAAAAAATTGTGGTCAAACCCAGTTTTTTATCCACAGCAGTTTCTCAAAGAGATATTTATACAAGAAGATAATGCAACAATGTATTATCTGATGAACAGTTTTCAAATGGCACATTTGGTAGCAGGACATTTAAAGGAAATACCCCTGTTAACCCAAAGGACAAATCCACTGCAAGTCCTTCTCTACAAACAGAAGCTGAGAGTTACTCCAGTACTGGCACTTCTTACTCAGTAATTACTCACCTCCAAAGTATTACACATTTCTATGCTCAGCTGCTTTCTCTAGATACTGTTATTAAAAGWAAGACTAAATGGAGAATGAGCTCTCACTGTTCATTACAAATCTCAAGGCTAACTCAGGCAGGCACAGAAAAAAAGCAAAGCTCTCCAGTGTCCTTTGACACACATTTGTGACCCTGATCCAAAAAAACTGAAAAGGATCCCACCTGTTACACCAAACTGAGTGTGTAGAGTGTCTTAGAGTGGAGCTGACAGACCCAAAGATTAGAGTACACAACCCTTTTGACGCTCTAAGGGCAGCAACAGAAAGTGCTCACTTCCCGAATTCAATAACCCCACAGCRAAGAGTAAAACACTTGGACAGGAAATATGTGCTAGAAGGTCACAGTAATTAAATCAGAGCACAGGCTCTTGCTACCTAGCTCAGGAGACCAAAAAAYAGCACAATAGCATTGGGTTACAAAAAGGTGACAGCTACAAAGAGACCATKATCATCTGCCAAACCTCTGTGCCAAGGGCCAAGGACATCGAGGAAGCTGCTCCTTTTAGCTTTTCCCATGTGTGAGCTCATTATATCCAGCAGTGATGCAGAACTCTGAGAAAGCCCAGTTTTAGACAAGTGAAAATAMCCAGCAGCTTGGACCGGGTTGCATTTGTGCAGCAGAGGGGTGGAAGGTAATACAGGGAASAAGTTACACTCCCATTTAGTTAATAACAAGCTTCCTTTCTCAGCTACTTATCAAACTCTTAATTACAGGCGAAAATCAATGCCTGGTAACAAAATTGACCCTTCAAAAGTTTCTGTAAGTGTCTTTTATCACTCCTTGCAGTAAATTCCTCAAGTTTTACACTGTTAAAAAAAAAAAAAAGCAAAGCTGTTTCTTATTATATAAATTCTGTCTGTGAGTTTTTTATAGTTTTGCCCTTAACAGAGCGAGAAATCCTACTTTCAGCTAATTAGGAAGATTTAACCAACCACCCAATTTCAGAAATGTCAAAATATCTTGACATCTACAAGATTAATTCCTGATTTTTTTTCAGCCTTCTGTCAACTACTCAGAAATGAACATGTCAATTGCTTACATTCAACCACTAAAATTAGTTGCCTATTTACTCCAATTAAAACAACCCAAACAAGTTACTATGGGGCCAGTATCAGGAATATTTATTTTATCATCAGATTACACTTGATCTTCCCACACTTGTTTGAATGTCAGAAATGTATCCTGAAGAGCTAAAATCCTGCTAGCTTGCACCTCCAGGAGACATTAATTTGCTCAGGCTCTAAGGCATCACTACACACTGCTAGGCAGTAGGAAAAAAAAAATACAACATCCAAAATCTTCACAAACAAATCTTAAGAACCATTCAGTGCAAGTAAAAGCCACTAAAACCTCCCCACAGAAAAATAAATCACACACAACATATGTTATAATGCACTGCAAATGCTACCAAAGAATGCATGTTAAAATTAATTTGTCAAAGAGAAACTTATCTCCATTTTTATAATTACTTTTCCCAGCAAAAAGAATAATTGTTGGCATGAATGAACTTACAAGTGAAAAATGTAATTCAGAATAGCAGCTATTTTCCTCCTCTAACAGTGGTTGCACTCATCTAAATAAAAGAGTCCAATGTTTATTCTTTTAAATGACTTTCTGTTGCAGAAGTAGCTACTGAGGCTGTTTTCTTTGCATAAAGCATCTATAATGAACCTCAGAAACCTGTAAATAACAACAGCATTTTTGAACAGTGCCTCAGCATCCTGGTGAGCACTGTTAGGGACATTCCAAGCTCCAACACTGATTTGGAAAGACTGGAAAGTTACAAAGRCACAAGATGCCCTTGGAGTTTAATATAAAATTCATCAAATGCCCCTCTGTACTTGTAGTTTCACTGGCCAGGACAACTGTGCTCCTTACTGAATTTCAGATCCTGGTGAGAAACAAACAACCCTCACCATTTTAACATTTTAGACTTGACCTATCCTCTGGGTTTTTTTTTAATGGGTAATAATCTAAAAATATTTCCCAAGGTTTTTTAATCCTAGAAATGTATCCCTTTGATTTTTGAAAAATAATAATTAGGCCAAAGAACATGAAAATGTCAAAATTACTTCAATATCAAAAGAAAAGCAACATTCCTACTGTAACTACTTGGCAGCCTAAGAGTTTTTCTAACAAAATGAGAAATTAAGGATGAACCTGATCTTTCAAATTCGCTGTTGAAAGTGACTGTGAAAGAACAAGACTTCGCAAAAAGGCAAGGGTTTTTTTTCCATTTGTTTGTTCAATAGAGAAGCCTTGAGAGAATTAACTGCTAGCATACTGATTTGGTAATAAATGAGACTTGAAACATCACTGGAGAATGCAYCCCAAGACAACTGTTCTCTTTGTGGAGCTGCTGACTGGTACTTTATCACTAAACATCAATCAGGCAGACCCAATTCTGACAAGAAAATGAAACTGATGCAGAATTTCTTGAAATGCTTCCCTAAGAGCATTTCTCATATATGAAAAGCTTTCAWGCTAAGCACAACCATCTATGTGACTTGACCCCTGGACTCAGAAATGTATCATCCCCCTGCCATTTGCTGAAGCTTTYAGTAGAGAGCACTTCCATCCCTATGTGCTGATTGCTGAACTTACAATAAATCATAASATTAGAAACAAGTTTGTTACTAGTATCCACTTCCTCCCAGTTTCTATGCCCCTGCTCCCCAAACTGGGTTAGGTTATGTTTTCATTTCTTCTTCATGCTATTATAAAACAGCTAAAATATCAGGTGTGGCTATTATTTATCAAAGGGAATTGAGCCTCACAGACTTTTAATGTCTGCCAGTATTAACATGAGCCAAATACCTCTGCCTCAACTCTGGAACCCCTCTTAGTGATTCAAATCAGGTAGAGGTGATGGAAAGTCCAAGTTATCTCAAAATCAGCTTTTCACTTCCTGCCCCTAACAGAAGCCTTCCTGTAGCATAAGAGAGCGCAGCAGGAATTTTGTAAAGGTAAAATGTAAAGGTTTGTGCATGTGTGTGCAAAAACAAGCAAGGACAGGTGATTTAGCTACTATGTTAGCTCTTCTGCTATCTGCTAAGATTGCTTCCAAATAAAATATCCATCTAATCCTTTTTCTTCCCACTGTATTAAATACTAACTTTTCAGACTTACAAGTTTAGATTAACGTACAGGTCACCATAGATCACAATTTTACTTCTCTCTCTTACTATGCACTTGGCAGAGTACTTCACCATTTTTGCAGCACTTCTAAAATGGTGTGGTCCTTTAAAGATGCTTTGAAAAGATTCACATCATTTTAAAAATGCACCCTTGTTTGTAAAGTCAGCAACATTAAAGACAGCAAGTTATCGACAAGAAATAGCTGGTCATAGTCCTGCTGTGACCAGAACCAATACAGTACACATCAAGCACATTCACTGCATTCATTACCCTCCATCTTTGTGTTTTTATGTGCAAGTTTATTCTCCTGACCCAGTCAGAAGGGATTTTGGGATTTGTCCTCCAATTTCCTGCAGAGATTTAATTGCCAGAGAGGAAAACCAAGTAATTGAAAGAATGGCTGGTACAATTTATCACTGGTAAGATAGCAACTTGTTTTGAGGGGAAAAAACCCCCCCAAAAAAAACCAAAACCCATCACAAATGTCTCACATCAGGAAATAACCAAGAACATGGTACACTTGTCAGCTCTACTTACAAGATAAAAATGGTTTTACATAAGATGGACAGATATTCTGAGAGACTTCTTCAGGCAAGCTGGTGCTACCYGAGAGCTTAAGAGAGAAATCTTCTGTTTTGCAACAGAAGACTGGAACAAAGCCCCAGCTGCCACACCTACCTGTACTGCACTCTCTCCTATGACTTGACGGATTTCCCTCAGTGTCTGGTAGTGCTCTAGCAGGTGATCACCACAGATTATGTCCACCTGTGAAAAAACACAAACATGGTCAAGTCCAACTTACTTTTGGAGCTGCAAAACAGTACCCAAGCAAATTCTATTAGCAGAGTTCAGTTCTAGCATGTTAGACACTAAACCCAGCTTTACCTTTATTGTCCAAATGTATTTAGCATTCACAACACTACTGCCCTGCCCTAATTCCTCTCATGATCCTGACCTGGGCTCACGGCTGAACAGAGAGRACAGTTTATTGTTTCACTCAGTTTGGTGTGTCCACTGAAACAGGCTATTCAATAATAGCTGCGATGAATTTAATGGGAATTTGGGTCATGTATTAAAATGATCCCACAAACATCAAAATGATCCCACAAAAGTCATTCATCAGCTGCAAAAGAGGCAAACTTTGTGCCARTAACAAAAAATGAGCCATTGGCACCCCCCTTCTTATCTTGAATGAGAAAATACGTGACTAATTCCACTTAATGCAGCTGTTTGTAAGAAGTGTCTTAAYAGAAAAGAGCATCTTGGTGCATGCCTTTGTCAGCAGTTACATCACAGTTCTCCTTCTGCATGCACTCAGTCAGTATTCCTGGGATGCTGCTGCAGGGCATACYCAGCAGCTCCACACATTGTTCTCTACTGCAGCTGCACTCTGTCAGTGGTGCCTGCAATTCTGCAGGAGGCACTTTTGTTTAGTTATTGCACACAAAACCACAAACCCTAATCAGGTATTTTGAATTCCTTGCCTTGGCTGTTATGAAAAATAGGCTTCTCTCTAAAGTTACCATTGATTTACTGAGCATAATGTAAATCCAGTGTCTAAAATTCCAAATTAGAGCAGCTAACACAGCACTGTTTCTCTCTCAACTGCAGCTTGCTTACATTTTCCTTGTGAGAAATTTCTAGACAAGGAAATGAGAATGCTCTCATTTGTGAATTGACAAAACATCAAAACTGAAGAGCATTGACAATGAGCTGTCCCACAGCTTCCTGCAAGGGAACTGCCCAAGCTCTGCCCCTGCAGCAGTGGGGGAGCACACTGCAATATCATGACGTTATTGTCTAATACAGCCACTTGCCACTATAGGATGCACTCCGTGCTGCAGTTATTCCACTCCCCCAGATTTATCTTCTTCTGCAAGCTGACCCACTATCTCTGTCTCATTCTTCATGAAAAGATTTAGTAAGATTTATGTTGGCAGACCACGCTCTGAGACTTAGGAAAGTGGGAATTCTACTCTTCAGAGACTCAAAAAGGACTGATTTACTGCACTGTCTGTATTGTATAAGAATGATACAGAATATTGTCTAAATGTTTGATTCTTAATGTACAGAAGACGTAAACTGCTTAGTAGTACTTCTGCTTTTAGCTTCTAGGAGGAAACCAGGGAATAAAAATTTGGGTGGACATAACATACAACATTGATCCATATTTACTCACACGCATACACAGTTAACATCAACATGTGATGTATTCAACACAGCATTTAAAATGTTGTATTTCTTTTTATTTTGGAATACTGTCTGCAATTATTTCTGCTATCTTCCACACATTCCAACCTCTACATTTATTACTGCAGGAAGACAGACATGACTGCTTTGCCTTCCAGTGACATGAGTTTAATTACTTAGCTTTATAAGATTAATTCTATAATTTTTGTACCATAAGGCACTGAAAACTCAATCCTGCTCCCACTGAAACATAAATACATATTTTATGTATTCTACAGAAATAGAAAATCTAATCTGTTTGACCAAGAMAGGATGCAAACAGACAGTCACAGATGCTGACAATCTCTCAAAACAAAATTAGAATGCTCATTTGAAAGTATCCCACTGTTGTACCTGCTGCTCCAGTTTCAAAAGGTAGTCATTAAAGAATCAGTGCCTAATAATAAATTGAGAAGAGTTTCTCACRTTTACTGTATTAGAATTCTCTGAATACCAAATACCTAATCTCCTAATTCCAGCATCAAGGCCTGAAATTCCACCTGTTAATTGTTATGCTAGGGTTCATTCCGTAAGGACAAGAGAATAAAACATAAAATGGAAAAAAAATTCCAGGTCAGTGTGGATAGAAGTTGTGAAATTTGACTCAGAGAAATCCTTGTGTCATTCAGGAATGATTATGYTCTATTACAAAAGAGGCACCAGCACCACAAGGGCAATGAATTTACTAAAATTTCAAATGACTGGTAAAACTGAAGCCAACTAGTACTGATTGCCTGAGACAGCAATAACTGTAGCTTGACATTTTGCTAAAAGGAAGCATGAAGGTGGATCTGCTGAATGCTCAGTCACTTCTGTTAAAATTCTTATTAAAATAAAGTAGGCTTTCCATTATGCCACTTCTTTTCTTTAAGGTGGCATGTCTGCTATTAGAGCTATTTCTCTAAAAGCCACCATAACATACAATTATAAATTCATACTCACTGAGATAGAAATAGAAAAAGTTCATGTAAGGGACACCTCACATAAGACTCATCCCAAGGGAGAATCTGGCCTAGAAACACTAGACTTCAATCAATAGCTTCTATCTAGTTTCTTCAACTCATACTACCCAGGGAAGGACAAAGAAAACACAAAGTTTTAGAGACTGACATGAGTATTTGGGTTAATTATTCAAAAAGCTGTCAGAATTTTTTGTTTCCTCTAACTGCTGTTTACTTTCCAAAGGCCCTGGATGCTTTTATTCCAGAGTCTAAGACTGGCATATAAAAAATTGCACCAACAATTATACTTCACGAGCACAGACTTCCTTTCTTCCCATCTCCCCCAGGCTGCAGYTCACACACACATTCTCAGGAATGTACATCTGGCTATGGAACTTTTCTGTTCCACCAGCTACATTAATGAATTCCAAGCAGCTGAGCTGCAAGTTTTTCAGCAGTTTCTCTCATCCTTACAGAAAGAATAACAAGATGGAATACTTCTGCTGCAGGAGGACCTCAAAGGAGATCACACTCTAAAGAGATGTCAAAGAACCTACTGAGTTCCAAATACCACATCATGTATTTAGCTCATATTAAATGTTACCTGCTTAGCTATTACTGGCAATTCCAGTTTCCAAAAAATTATTTTCACCCTCTTCCAACAAATTAAAGCAAGAATATACAAGAGACACCTTGTAATTAGAAGTGTACATAAATTCATATAGAAAATTAACTGTTGCCCAAAAGCACAGAGTTCAGAACGAAGYATCAGAAAGAGTAAACTACTGTCTGCCAGCTCAAGGGGTAGATAAAAATAAAGGAAGACTTAACCTTCAGATAAACTAGAAAATTTAAATCATAATCCATCTGCAAATGCAAATACAGAAGCCTGAAAGTAATTTGAATCCTCAGAGTASGAGAAAAAGAACAAAAGCAGTGGCTTCAAAACTGCTTTTTAGACTTTTATATATACTGCCACACACCAGCCAGATGGCTTTTTTAATTTTCATTAACCTAAATTCATTGCACTTGTGCAGGTCAATGAAGAAAGGCAAGTGTTAGCTCATATTCCACATGTAAAAATTAAATCAGACATGTCCAAGCAGAGTCAGAATTTCAGGAGGGTGGGTTATAAACCACCCAACACATAGGCCCAGTTTGATTCTGAAAGATGGATACCTGCAGTTTCCATGACAGATGCTCAGTTCCTGAAAACTAAGATTCTGATGCACCTCTTAAGAAAATCCAAATAAACAAAACAATTCTTTCCCCTCAAATAAACAACTCAATTGATGCAAGAAGTGTCTCCAGCCTCATTTTGAGGATCTTTTTATTTGTTTAGCATATCAAGACACCACCACCTAAAAGCTACAGGCTCTCACTGAGAGGAAACCAGCAAATGRAAATACATTAATTCCTCTACAGGAYGAATAATTTGTATCTGATTTGCTCTGTCACCACTGAAAATGTAAGCAGCATGAATACTSATTACTGAGCCACACAGTCATGCTATGTTATCTTAGACAGTTGCTGCTGCATGAAAACAGCTTCATCTCCAAACCACTACTTAACTTCTAGAATTTGCCTATTCACATCAGCATCAGCCTGATTTTCCACTAAATGTTTTATAAATTATTTACACATTACAGAACCCCTGCACTTTYTCAACTGAATGGCTGCTGAAATACACTGAAGAATTGAAAACTGGTTTTGATGYGCAGTTCCTCTCAAAATGGTTGAGAAATATGAGGGTAAATTCTTTTGTACCATATTCTGCTCATTTGAATCCTTATTTGGAGGAAAGTGTCTGCATTTGCATTCATACCTTTCATTTCAACGCATCCATCCATAGTATAATTTTTTCCTAGCCCTTGTTTACTTTCAGTTAAATTTTACTATTACTCAGCTTGTACCCATCTCTGCTCCCACATTCCCACTTTCCTGCCCAGTTTTACCTTTGAAASAGCAGAATCTCTTGGCTTTTGAATTCCATTGGCTGAAATCTTACACAGCACTTTAGAAATACTGTCCAATTAGTACAGTACTATGAAAATTTGAACAGGTTGCAAATGAGCAAGAAGAATGGTTTTTTACAGATCAAAACATTGCAAAGAATTGATTTTTGAATCCTTATTGTATTAAAAACCKCTAACATTACTTCTACAATCTAATGAGCAATGGAAACCTCTGTCCAAAGCACAGACAACTTGTGACTGCCAAAGCAAGGGACATACCTGGCAGGCAGGGTCTAGATCCATTTTTCTTCTGAGGAATTTCTCCACATGTCCAATTGTTGCCTCTCCAGAAACACGCACAAACTTYTTTTCCAAAGGCTGCACAGAAGRAATAAAGATTTTAAGTTAAATTACGTTAAAGTTTTTGGCACTGATCCCTTGTAAACTCCAAACCCAAGTGATAGCCCAACAACAGAGAAAGACAGCTCACAATTTTGGACCCTTCTCTGATTTATTTGCAGACTACCTCATAGAGAAAAGACTAAATATGTTTTAAGACTCCAGATGATGTATAAAACATTTTAAAATAATCAATAACTGATTAATTTTTACATATTTTAAACATCTGTGTGGCCAAAGAAACCCAGGATAAACAACGAAGCAGAAAGTAGGGCAAATATGAGACAGAAAGGATAGGAGGTGATACTGAAGATGAAAAAATATGATGAAAAAGTACTGTGAAACATAAGGATAAAAAGAAGAAAAAAAATTTAATCACATTTGTACCTTAAAATTCCCTGCGCCTTCATTAGCTCTGAAAAAACAGAAGAGTAAATAGTCAATATTGCTAAGATTAACAGTTATTAATATCCTCATGCTCTTTATTGTAACAGTGACTTACCGGTTTATGAATCTTGCATATCAAACTTATTTTTCCAACTCGGGCTTTTCCTTTCATTAACCTTATACATGAAATAATACCAGACTAAATTTATATATACCTTTCTCCTACCCTTTATTCTTCTGCTCCATTTTTCTTGTGAATTCAGCTATTTATGACATTACAGTTTATCTACATAAAATGTGAATAAAACCCAACACAGCCTAAAACTATTTTTAAACACAGCATTAACACCAATTTTCATAGGAGGAGTTGCAATATTCATGCTGCTTAAACATCCATACTTCATGATCCTTGATATTTGGAACTTCTACAAGCAGTACCTAAGAAGTCGCTGACAGAACACATCCAGCCACCTAAGGGGCTCTGTGGGCCAGATGTTGGCCTTTCAGATAACACACTAATGCTGTTCATATGATAATATTAATGCTAATGCTATCTAGGAACTCAGAAAAGCACCATGTGTCTCTCTGGAATGTGAAGYACACACAGAGATGACAAATGACCAAATTTCCAGCTGGCTTCAGCCAAGGTTCACTGATTTGCACAGCCTAAGAATGTGATCTACCAYTGATCATCTGTATTTCATACCTCATTCTTGTACTGCAATGCATAAATTTCTCAATTAATTAAAGCCAATACATGACATTTCATTATTCTTGCATTGTATTAGCAAGTATGTACATATGAGAGATACAGTCCCACAGATGACCTATGCTATATACTGCAAAGACACAATACAGACAGTCAGACTTTCAAAGTAACAATTTCTTCTGGCTGGTCCAATCTATTCCACATTTTCTTTATCCAAGATGATTTATTCATCTCTTATTGCCCATATAAAATCATTTGATTTTGACCATATAAATTATCAAACAATAGCMAAGTTTTAAAAAGTCACTAAAATAAAATACAAACTAGGTGCTGTCAAGCCATCATCTTTTTTTTATTACATACATTCTGTGCTTCTCTCCACATAAATAATTAAGCCAGGTACATGGATTCACAGTCCAAAGAAAGTTRAAAACGTTAAGTTATTTGAAAGGCGCCAAGAGCCTGTTATGAGCACATCCAGCATTAACAGCACTGCCACCTGCAGGGATCAGGGACTGGAACACACACGCATTTCTCTTCAGTTTACTGAGACTGCACTGTACTTTTACTTTGTAACAACACAAACACATCTACATTTCAAAACTATACTTACTAGGAAGCTACTTTTATAGGAAGACACATCTTAAACATTTAATTATCTGTATCATCTAGCTGTGCACAGCTGGTTGTCACTATTGAATTGTAAGTTAAAACGGGCTCCCAACTGCTATTTGAGATGAACGAAATGCACATTTAATGAAAACCAAGAGCCAGTTAATGGTCCAACAAAAGCCAGCAGCACCCTCATGTYAGCCAGTTGCTCTTACATTTGCCCACAACTTACCCAATAAACTCCAGAAGTATGGAAATGTCAAGTTCTGGTGGGATCCGGAACACTGAGCCCAGAACTTTTCGAGGTCTTCCTCTACTTGGWGGAACTGGCTGTGGGACAGCTAAAATATTCAAGTAGCCAAAATGCAAAGATAACTTGAAATAAAAGTAGCACAAGATACTAACATGAACCAAGCAACACACAATAGCTCATCAGGAAAAAAAGCCCATGCAATTCATTCTCTTTTTTATTACTAAATCAGCTCTTCCTACAATCTATACTGTGTATCTGAACAAGCACTTCAATATCTTTCAGCATACCACTCTCCAAGGAGTTTTGTTTGATAGGAAGACGCAAAATATTTAGAATAATACCCCACTGTTGAGCAGACTTTGAAGCTCTCATTTTGACTCCTTTGTATTGTCTATTCTCTATAAACAACCAGAAAATTAATGCACATTTTACATATATTTCCTAGTTGCAAGTGAAATAGTTTAAAATAATCAAACCATAATCTGGTTTTAAGTGTTGCCAATTAATCTATTTTTGTAATCTGAGATCTGTGACAAGTTAGAATATCCAGATAACTAAGAATGCCATACTTCCAATACTACTTCCATCTTTAATTGTAAGCTAATATTTTAAAGAAAGCTCTTAACATTAAATTATAGTTTATCATTATCAGTATTTCCTTAACAATGTTCCCTAAAATGATTATAGCTCACCTGGTTTGGGCACTTCTAATCCTCTTTCTTTATAGAAATCATGCATTTGCTTTTTCTCTCCTGAAAAAAAATGCACAAGACAGCTTGAAATGAGATGCTGAGAATATCCATTCTCATTGACCAATTTTCAATGGTCAGAGCAGTAAAAACTTTCCAAGTTTCTGCAGACCTTCACCATCACTAGTATTTCATACAGGGCTGAGACACTTAAATTTTTTTAGTAAAAACTGGGAGGAAACCAGAGMAACTGAACATAAATAATACTGAAATAGCTGCAAGAACTAGTATCCTTCTGGCTGTCATGGCTCATGCTATATATATAAATATAGCATAGAATATTTTTATTCTATGCTCTATTTATATATACACATTTTTAAATATACATATACTTTCATGGTATAAAAGGAAATACCATCTATAGTCCCTACATATCCAATAGATTGTATATTTCACTCAGTCCACCCAGGTGGACTGTGCAGATTCATTGGCTCCAAAGTTGAAGATAAATGAGATGAGACAGTGAATACATCTAAAATCAGACAAATAAATATGGCAATGAGGAAAAAATAACAGCATTTGAGAGAATCAGTTTTAGCAACTTTTTTTCAGCTGAGCCAAGTGAATGTTTTAGAATATGATTTAGTTCTACAAAAGTAAGAGGAGTGATTATGAAATATTATCTGGATGTTTATCTGGATACAWTGACAGCAGTGTTTCATGAGACAGGGTACTCACCACTACCCAKAATAGCATTTAGCAGCCAGAAAGATGCCAGTTGTCATAATTAATTCATTACAACTTATAACAAAATATCACAAAACTATTTTAGAGCCAGAGAAACAAAGTTTTGAATTACTCTGTTTTCTTATTTTCAATCTCTAAATAGTAATATGATAAAGAAAAGGACTTACTTTCCTCCAGATTGACAACTAAYTTATAGACTATGTCTTGCAGTTGTCGGTCCAGTCTATGAAATAGAAAAGAAGAAAAAGAGAGTCTTTGGGGCAACACAAAACAGTTTAATGAAACTGTGACACAGTTTCACAACATTGAAATGKGATGAACATACAGTGACAGAACAGCAACTCCACATCTCTCTAAATACTCATCCTTACAACAGAGCTCCAACAGAAGCCATGCAAAGTTTAAAGCGCCACCCTTCATGAACAGCTGAAGCAACAAGAACTCAATTTTTTGAGGTAATAAATATACAATGCCAACAAGGCTTCACTTTAAAAGGAAATCAAAGCAAACAGTTAAGTGCTTGTATTACCTGTAACACTGAGCAAATGCATAAAATACCCAGGGCATGGGTAACAAACCCTAGAAATTGACACAAACTAGATATAACAAGAGTTTTTAAATCTTAATGATTGTGATGAAACTCAGGCTAATGAAGAACACAATGTGTTTCTTGTAACCATTCCTTCATTTCAAATAGCAAAGCACAAGTCTATAAAAAAGTTTAGTCTATTTAAAAGCAAGTAGCAAAACTCTAAAAATGGAACAAACTTATTACCTGATATTATAAAGAGGCTGTGTYTGATGTACAACAATATTGCACTTTGGACATCTGTTGCTATAGTAGAAGTGCCTCACGATGCAGCTTTTACAAACTGTAAAGAAAAGAAACCCCATAGAAGTCACRTGTCCATTATACAGTGTCATCTCTTAAAGCAAAAGGGATAAATACAGCCAGATTTCCCCCCAAAAACGTGTCAGGGATAAAATGAAGTCACTGAACACTCCTAATCCAATGGATGCATGGGGAGTGTTCAATGTGTATACAGAACACGAGTAGAGCTAAGGCAGAACATTGACTGAAAAGCACCCTACAGTTTCAGTAGAAACAAGGTAAGAAATCATAACTCTGCCATTTTCATTGTGTTTTACAAGTYCTTTAAAAATCTGGAAGGAAAGCTACTGAGCGAAAATATCATGAATAAAAAACCTACTATCAAATCAGCTTCCTATCAGCTCCCTATCAGGAAATTTTTCCATAGCATTTAACAGGAAAGCTCTAAGACACCACCACAGTTGCATTTGCAACATTATGCTCTCCTCACTAGCAGTTATGCCTCTTCCTAAATTGCAAACTGTGCTGAATACTTCGTGGTATAGACCAAACCAGTGAGCAGTGCCCCAAAAAAGGGAAAAAAAACCAAAACAAAAAAAACAGAAAGAGCGAGAGAAAGGAGGATTTTTCCCTCTATGCAGTTATGAGTGGTTAGGAAGTCTAGTAAACCAGGATTCTTGGATTCAGGCAGGAACATGAGTGTCACAGAAAGAGTCAGTTTCACAGAAAGGGTYTTAATAGTCTTGAGAGAAAACTATTCTGTTAGCACTGGAAAAACTAGCACTAGGATTGAGGGGAAAAAATAACAAGACAAGCACAATTAAATCAGKTTTTTTTATTACCCACCTATTTTCATTAATCAGATTATGGACAAACTGTCGCATGGGTGCAGACCACTGTCTCTGTATCTGAACTTCCACACAGGTGCTTAGTGTTTTGTGAATTTACAAGCTCACACCAACAACAGCTTAGGAAACTTTCTAGTCCATTAAAAGCAGAGCCACTCAACTTTCTTTTCTCAGTTATACACTCAAATTCCCAGAGCCTACTTAAAAAAAAAAAAAAAAGAAAATGTATGTAGTAGCTCTAATTTTGTCTTGCTTGGGCTTTATCGTTTCTTCTTCCTTCTTAATATAGAAAGCTGACTTCATGATTGATAGATTTCATCATTTTCTGATGCTTAAAATACCCACGAATACATCTCGCTTAAGAAACAGAATAAACAAAACACACATTCTCTTCAAACACAGAATTATTTCCCTGAACTCAACATCTCAACAGCTGAATTTGTTTAAATTTGCAACTAAACCCTTAGACAGACAATACTGACAGATACTTACAGGTGTGCAGACATTCTGTAATAGTTGTAGCATCAATAAAGTAACCTTTGCAGATGGAACACAGGATGTAGGGGTTCAGCTCTGCGAGGTTTATCATACGCTGCAAACAAAGACAATTGGTATGAGTCTGAATACACAGGCTAAGTCATTAAATCCCCTGACTGCATCTTCCAAARTACCATAGCCTTAAACCCATGGAAAAAAACAGGATCAATATGCTACAGGAATGGGTTTTCCTAACAGATCAGTCACTCCCCATACACAGCTATTTTCTAAAGATTTTTAGCTAGCCTYTAAAATTGACCTTTTTGACAACAGSRATYCAACTTGTTTCATWAATCATACTTAAAAAAGAACACTAAACAATCATTTGGGAAAAGTTCTTTTGGATAAACTGTTTTAACAAAAAACATATAGTCAGCAAGCTTGAAGYGGATAGTAGTGGCAAACAACATAATTACTTGAAAATGCTCAGCAAWTATGTTGGGGTCCCAAATCAAGACATAAAGAAAATCTGTATGACAAGAGACAGTCATCTCTTGTTTCTACTCATAGTTAGGGATTATACAAATACACATTAAAGCAAACACYGGAATTTCACTGCTTTGAATTCTGGTCTTGAAACATACTTATCAGAAACGCACACAAGTAGTTTCACAACAGCTTTCTTGGCTGAATAATATTATTTCAAAAAAGAATAAACTTCTTTAGTAACGAAGATGTGTCTGAAAGAGGTGACACATTAGATCCTTGCATTCAGTTTCCTCTTGTTCCAAAGGCCAACTAAAGGGGTTTCTTTCCCTCAATAACACCATTCATTTCGCCCACGTGCCACCGTCTACCACCCTCTCAGCCACGAGGAGAGTTTGTAAAAGCTTCACTTACATGAGACAGATGACGTGAACTCGGGTAATACTAAATTAAATATTAAAATAAATAACAACAAAAAAAAAAAGTAAAAATAATGAAAAGCCCATTACCACACGCGGGGCACGCCGGGAGCGGGGCCTGCTGTGCCCCGGGCACCCTCCCGCCCCCTTTACCTCCCGGTCATCGTCCGAGTCGAGYTCCCCGTCATCCGTCCCGAACCGAGCCCCGGTGTCGCCCTCCATCTCCTCCTCCTCCACCTCCTCTTCCTCGTCGTCTTCGTCGTCGTCGTCCTCATCGCCGCTGGACTCCGAGCGACCCCGCTCGAACTCGAAGGGGAGGGAGCGCGACCCCGAGCAGCTGGGGGCCCCCTCCATGTCCCGGTCCTCATCGGCCGGGCCCGGGCCCTGGGCTGCGCCCGCTCCATCCCCGCCCGGCAGCGCCGGGACCCCGGATCCGCCGTCTCCCTCCATGTCCACGGACCGGGGCTGGCGCGGGTCGGTCCGCGGCCCGAYGCGCATGCGTGCAACGCCGCGGGGCACGCTGGGAAATAGAGTTCTAAGGGACGCGTGGCTGTGCCAGCGCACACACYGAGCCACGAACGGTTTATTGTTTTTATCGCCCACGGCTTTTTTTCTTAATTTTTTTTTTTCCAAGTGACTCGCTAATAAACGCTTAATTTTCCCCGAAATAATCTCAATCACACAATACTAATTTCATTCAAAATTAGGTTTTAATTCTGTTAACATAATTAAAATGTTTAGGTTGGAAGGGACCTCAGAGGTCATGTAGCTCCAACCGCCTTGCCGTGGGCACGGACGCCTTCCACTAGACCGAGTTGCCCAAAGCCCCATCCAACCTGTCCTGGCACACTTCCAGGATGGGACATCCATAGCTTCTCTGGGCAACCTGTGTCAGTGCCTCACCACTCTCATGGTAAAGACGTTCTTCCTAATATCTAATCTAAACCTACACTCTGTCAGTTTAAAGCCATTCTCCCTTGTCCTGCCATTATATGCCCTTGTCCAAAGCCTCTCCAGCTCTCTTGTAGCCCCTTTAGGTACTGGAAGGCGCTCTAAGTTCTCCCTGGAGCCTTTTTTAACTCCAAGCTGAACACCCCCAGCTCTCAGCCTTTCGACGAGTATCAAAGAATCTCTGTTTAACAGACACGAATGAAAGAATCAGTATTAGAAATACCTGGACAACTCAGCGGCCCAGCCGTAGTTAACTTAATTGTGCACACAGCCCCTAAGGGCATACAGGGCACACAGTCCCGTGCCATCCTTGGTTTACTTTAGGGAGCTCTGTGTCCCCCGCAGTGCCCAC
>NW_026623244.1:1389360-1488433 GCF_030028575.1 Malurus melanocephalus | reverse complement strand
CAGCCCCTAAGGGCATACAGGGCACACAGTCCCGTGCCATCCTTGGTTTACTTTAGGGAGCTCTGTGTCCCCCGCAGTGCCCACACAGCCCCTTCCCCCCCTCACCCGGGCCCGGCACCACCGCCCCTGACCGCCCCCCGCTGCCACAAAGCGCTTTCGCCACCGTCGCAAAACGAAGCCGCGAGCGCTTATGGAGGCAGAGGCAGCAGTGCCCTTCCTTTGCCCTCACTGTCGCAAGGGCGGCCGCGCCTGACGGCGGCTGTGTGCCGCCGGCGAATGGAAGGCGGCGAAAGATGGCGGCTCTGCATGAGGAGCCGGCAGAAGTGGCGGCGGCGCAGCCGGACCCCGAGGCGGGGACGTCGCCGCCGCCGCCCGCGGTGCCTCCCGCCGCCGTCGCCGCCGCTCCCGCCGCCGTCCCGGTCGCCGCGGCGGAGGGAGAGGCGGCGGGAGCCGGTGGGGATGCGGCACCCGCGAAGCCCGCGGCGCCCGGCCCGGCCGCTTCCCCGGCGGCGCTGGACCGGCAGACGCTTGTGGCCGTGCTGCAGTTCCTGCGGCGCAGCAACCTCCGCGAGTCCGAGGAGATCCTACGCCGCGAAGCCCGCCTGCTCGGCGATGACCTGGGTGCCACCGCCCTTAGCCCCGCCAGCGCCGGGCTCCTGGGGGGCTCCGGCAGCGACACGGACTCCGGCGAGGCGCTGCTCGGCCGGGGCACCAGCGCTGCCGCCGTCGCCATAGGAGGCAGCGTCGCCACTGTCGCGACTTCCAGCCCCGGGGTGGCCGCAGTTGCCGCCGTGCCGCCGGGGAAAGGTGAGGCCAGCGGGGACTGCGGGGTCGGTCCCTCCTGCCGGTGTGAACCCGGGAAGTGGAGAGCCCGTGTGCGCTGCTCGCAGCCTCGGGGCTCTCCGTGATGCTGGGATACAAGGGTGGGTGTCAGGTCGTGCCACCCCGGCCTTCCAGGAGGTCCGTAGATGTGTCATTTACTCATATAATCCGTGGAGAAATCTGGATCTCCTGGAGCCAGGGACCAAGGACAGGGTGTCTCTCGTATTTGCAGGGCTCTGTATTTGCTCTGTGAAGTGAGAAGTGRTCCTGCTTGTCCTTGTGTCCCATCGCAACTAGCACAGTGGCAGGAACGGGAGGTTTCCGTTATAGCTAATAGGGATTGTCCSGGGTGTGGCTGCAGGGATGAGAACAGAGATCTGATGCACAGGCTGCATTTTGGTGAAGGAGCCATGGGATATTTGTGGATGAGGCTTTCTGCATTTCTTTATCGAGTTTCTGAATACTTGAGATGTCCTTTGGGTGGTTCAATTCTAAGTGTTGTTAATCAAGGTGTTCTGTGAGGCAGCTTTACAGAAAAAGGAAATTTCAGGAACTGGTAGTCTGAGTTCCAGTGAGTATGCAGCGTAAAGTCAGTTTGTTCCTGACACCCCCAGATATGATTGCTTTTACGTGAACAACAAAACAATGGAAGTGTGTGACAACTGCTRTGTTAGAACAGAAGACAGTTAACAGTTTGTTAAGTGTCCCAGCTCTGTGATAGTTGTGCCGTGGTCTTGATGAATTGTTCACTTAAAGTATTTAACTGGCTTTTTTACTTGAAGCAAAATGGCTGTAGTGGGTATATCTTACGTTGTGCTCCTTGTTTAAGAGTTTCTAGCCCTAGCAGTAAAACAACTCATTCTGGCGATGTTAGTGGCTTCTTCCTTTACACTTAAAATCCTGGCTGAATTAGGCACTAAGTGCCTACCTTACAGGCAGCTGGTGGGCAGAGAAAGTCCAAAAATTGCTGGAGGTGCTGGAGATGCTGGGAAAATTGGCTGCTGCACCAATGTGCTCTCACCTGTATTGTTCAGRCTTGGTGCTAAACTGACACAGGATGTGTTTGGCTCACCTGACAAGGGGGTTGTGGCCATTGTTTGTTGCTGGCTCCTCCAGACTGTCTGAGCAGCTCTTGTTGTTTGCTGATGCTTTTGCAGTTGGAGGCACCGTGGTTGTGGAGGATCAGCCGGATGTGAGCGCTGTGTTGTCGGCCTACAACCAGCAAGGGGACCCGACGTTGTACGAGGAGTACTATAGTGGATTGAAACATTTCATTGAGTGTTCCCTGGACTGTCATCGGGCAGAATTGTCTCAGCTCTTTTATCCTCTCTTTGTGCATATGTACTTGGAATTGGTCTACAATCAACATGAGAGTGAGGCAAAGTCTTTTTTTGAAAGGTAATTAATTTGCAGTTGTACATTTGCCTTATTTTGTGTTTTCAACTTTGGCTAAATCTGTGAGCTATGGTAGCATAGATTTACAAACATATATGTAGACATGTATTATTTTTCGTCTGTAAAGTGGAAGAGATTTGAAATCTGAAGTAACAGTGCCATGGGTTGCAGTAATTTTTCTTAAAATCTTTTCCAATCTCATGTTAGAAAGATGTGCAAACTACCAAACTGTCCACTGGCAGATTTTGAACCATATTAGTGGTGTGCTGATGGGYTCCTTGCTGCAAAAAAGTATCATTGGAGAGATTCTGAATATTTAGGGAAAGATTATGGGGTCATTTTTTAGCGATGGAAGCTTGCACTGAGATGCCAAAGTAATGAGTGCTGTAAGTATTTGCTGATACCATAGCATGTACATTGAAATTCTTCAAATGAGCTTAAAGAAATTAATTTATGGCTAATCTATAATTTTATGTACTCTTACTGTGTTTCGCTTGTTTATCGCTTGAGAAGAAAATTGAATTTAGTTTATTTTGTGGGTTCAGACCAATTGTGAAATTCTTCAATCCAAAAGGATAACTGTTTCCTTTCAAATGGTCAGTGAAAATGGTTCTGTAATTTGTTAAAATGTCCCTTGCCACAACTATTTTATAATAAGTTGAGTGACTAAACCTTTTATCTTAAATTGTTTCAATAGATTTCATGGGGATCAGGAATGCTATTACCAGGATGACCTGCGTGTATTGTCGAGCTTAACCAAAAAAGAGCATATGAAAGGTAATGAGACCATGCTGGATTTCCGAACAAGCAAGTTTGTGCTGCGCATTTCCCGCGACTCTTACCAACTCTTGAAGAGACATCTTCAGGAAAAGCAGAACAATCAGATCTGGAACATTGTTCAGGAGCATCTTTACATTGATATCTTTGATGGAATGCCTCGCAGTAAACAGCAGATAGATGCCATGGTTGGAAGCTTGGCTGGGGAGGCAAAACGAGAGGCTAATAAAGCAAAGGTAGGAAACAAAGGTTGTTGTATACTTTTTACAAATCTCCCTAGTTTTTCAGGCAGAAACCTTAGTATAGACTRACAGTTGTAACTTGAGATAATAAAAGACAGCACGAACAGAACAAAGGAAGAGAGCTGTACAARCAGTTGTTGACAGGAGTAGAGAGATCAAGATGTATTGCAGTCAGGTGGATGAAACTTCTGAGCCCTTTTGAGAGATGACTTTGTGTTCAGCCCACTGAACTTAACTTAAACAAACCATTAATTACTTTGGAGTTTTAAAATGGAAACCCGACTGTTTGGCTTCCTCTTCTGTACAACAGATGAATTTTTGACTTGTTATGATTTGTTGCTAGAAGAGATGTGTGTGTAGTACCACAGTACTATAAAAGTGGGGATTCCACTTCAAGGAAGGGCTAAGTGATGGTGGGGGAAGTTAACAGTTGTCCACATCAGTTGGCTAAACCAGAAGTTGGGTTAGTTGGGTAAATCAGTTGGGTAAGTCAGAAGAACATGTACTACGTTTTTTGGGCTAAGCAGTAATATATACTCAAATGTTAAACAGAGCAGCTATAAAGGGGCAGCTCTATTGCCTGGACTGCTACATTGAAAAGTTACCATTAAAAGTTTAGTTTTCAGTAAGAATAGCAATTTCTGATTTGTGTTGTCTGAGGTTTTTTTATTGTCTTGTAGGTTTTCTTTGGCTTGTTGAAAGAACCAGAGTTTGATGTGCCTTTGGATGATGAAGATGAAGAAGGAGAAAATGAAGAAGGAAAGCCAAAGAAGAAAAAACCTAAAAAAGATAATGTAGGGTCAAAAAGTAAAAAACAGGACCCTAATGCTCCTCCCCAAAACAGGTACCAAGGGAAATTATGTGTAAAGAAGTCTTAAAATCCAGTCTTGTCAAGCCAAATCTGTATCACGGTTCACATGGCATTTTTAGCATTTTGGGTATTTTGGCTGTACAAAGCATTAGTCATAAGACTTCTAAGGAAGTTAATGGAACCTCAGCACACGGCCTTMTCTCACTGTCCTTCAAGTCAGTTTAGATTTCCCTTAAGTTTTATCTAGTTACCCACTGTTTTTTTCAGGTTACCCTCAATTATTTATCTTGCTCCACTACCTGTCTAAAATTCTGAAAGCTACTGGCTCTCTTTCTCATCAACTAGTCTTCTACACAGTCTTYCATTTTTTCTAATTCTTATTTCTTATTTGAATACTGAGGTATGGGGCTGCATATGAAGGTTTCACTTTCTTTGTTTGCATTAACAATAAGGTGCTTTTACTTTGTAAAAATGTGTGCTTCTTGTGTAGAATTCCTCTGCCTGAACTGAAAGACTCTGACAAGCTGGATAAAGTAATGAATATGAAGGAAGCTGCAAGGCGAGTGCGTCTGGGCCCAGAGTGCCTGCCCTCCATCTGTTTCTACACATTCCTTAATGCTTACCAGGTTGGCAAAAGAGTTTGGCTAATGGGGAGAGGGAATCGAAATTATGAGTATCACTCTTACAAAAAGATGACATAACAATGTTGGCAAGGGTTATTGGAGTATTTGGRTTAAGCATTGCAAAGTTTATGTTCTAAAATGTTCAAAATTCTCTTTAAAGACTCCCTAAACTATGAAATTTCCATGTTCCCTTGGTTTTGCTTGCATTTCGCCATAATTCCTTCTTTCACTTTTCCTGTGGGGCCCTAATTGTATCCTACAGGGCACAGTAAATRTTTTGCACCAGAATACTGGAAAGCAATACTATTTGTCACTATTGACTGTACTTCATGCATAAAGCTTAATTTTTAATGGGGCAAGAATATATATGTGTTTATGTTTATCCTAGAGCAATTCTTTCTATTTTTGTAAATAAGTCACATTACCTTTTTAGTCGTTCTTAGGATTTTGTAATATTTGAAATGTATYATGACAGATGCAAACAATGTAACTGGATATTTTGTGTGTAGGGTCTGACTGCAGTGGATATTACAGATGACTCCAGCATGATTGTAGGAGGCTTTGCTGACTCTACTGTCAGAGTGTGGTCCGTGACTCCAAAAAAGCTCCGTAGTGTGAAAACAGCAGCAGGTGATTAAGACAATAACTCTTCATAGGAGCATGCATAACTTGTGATATTGAATGAATATATCCCTGAACAGGGAAAGTTATCTGTGGCAGGAGAGTTGGCTGCAGAAGTTAGATGCTTCACTTCTAAGAAACAATATGTGCACAGATACATGATCATATCTTACATACTACCATTAGAAACATTGTTAAAGGAATGAGAAATCTGGTCATGTACACCTGCTGTGAGGTGGTGAGTGCACAGAGCTTGGAACTAGCCAKAACTAGTGTGGAACTAGCCATAGCTGGCATGGAACTTGCTTCTTAACTGGATGGTAATGTCAGGGTGTAATAGACAGTTGGAGTTAGGTGATCTAGAAGAGAGACTAGARGTACCATGGAGGAATTGATAGGAGGGAACTCTGAGAAGGATGAAAAAGAATGTTCTTAGCTCAACACCTGCACAAATTAATGGAAACCAGTCTGCTTTAATTCTGCTGTTTGTGTAACTATGTTGTGGTTGAAGCTGGATACTTTGCCAACATTTCTTAATCTTGATATTTAACTGAGATGATGTCATGATGACATTTATCTTTGAGCTTCTGACAGTAGTATTCTGATACATCAACTTTGAAATCTTGCAGATCTCAGTCTCATTGACAAAGAATCCGACGATGTCTTGGAGAGGATCATGGATGAGAAAACAGCAAGTGAGTTGAAGATTTTATATGGTCACAGTGGACCTGTCTATGGCACCAGCTTCAGTCCTGATAGGTAAAAGTTTACAAGCTAACTAGTTTGCTTGTCTTCAGTTTTAATTGCATGCTACTGAAAGAGAACATATGCTTAATGCAGGTTTTTCCAGGTTAAAGCAATTCTTGTTCATGCAGCTTGTAAGAAACTGTGTAAATAAGCTCATAAAGCTCTGGGTGTTGAACTCTATCARCTATTACTGTTATCAGCTGTAGGTGAGGATACCAGCACTTAGATGATATAGAGGATATCAGGACTTAGATGGCAAAACTAGTTTTGCAAACTGTAGTTAAGATGGGTTTTAACTAAGTGAGACACAGAGAGGAAAAATACTACAGCATTGATATAACTTATAGTGTTGCAAAACATAAAAGCAGACTTAATAGCACATTGTTGCACTTCAAGTTGCTCTTATTCTGTTGAGACTTTGTTTTCAAATGTATGGAACAGTGTCTTTGAAATAAGAGATTTAAAACCTTTATGTAATTATGGGAGTCTAGACAGTAGAAAGGAGGTTTAAATGTCTCAGGTTTTGCTTTTACTTGTGTCTAGTCAGGAAACGACCACCACAGAAACACAACTGAGAAGAAAACTTAGTGTGGAACAAATGTAGTCTATAATTATTAATTGAGAATATGAGGATGATATGAWTTCTCTTTCAGGGAATCAAGAAATTTTGTTCAGAGCTGTATTCGATTCTTTTTAAAATCACATAGTGTAGCAGTTTACAAGTCATTTTTTCACGTAACTGGAATTCCTGAGTAAAGACCTCCTCTGTGGTGTGTTTTTTGTATTTTTCCCTTGTTCCCCTCAGTATTAAGTGCCATTGGAATTAATCATCAATGTCAAACCGTGGGGTTTTTTTTGCAATAAGGGCCTAGGACTGGATTCTGCTTTAATTGGTTATTGTTGCTTACCCCACTGAAATGCTGGTTTATGTGTGATGCGCTTAACTTGGGGCATGGTTCTATCATGGACATCTCACAGTGTTTATGCAATGTTTATACAGCCCTGGTGTGAGTTTGATATGTGATATGCTATACTTTCTCCTGTGACAGGAACTATCTATTGTCCTGTTCTGAGGATGGCACTGTGAGATTGTGGAGTCTCCAAACATTCACGTGTTTGGTGGGATATAAAGGACACAACTATCCAGTATGGGATACACAGTTCTCTCCTTATGGTTATTACTTTGTGTCAGGGGGACATGACAGAGTGGCTCGGTAAGAAACTGGATGTGTTTTTTGCTTGTTTGGGTCAGTTAATCTGGGTGGATTAACCCTGAAAGTYATTAGCTGATATTCTCTAGCCTATCCTATCACTAAAATAAATTTTATGTCAACTAAATACTGAACAAATGTTTTAGGGTAGTTTTTCTATATTTTTCAGCACACATATTATCTGATGACTAAAGGGATGATGTCCTACATGACCTTCTAATTAGGAGTAGATGAACAACTTGACAGAATATTCTTTATTTCTCCATTCTGAAAAGTATATTTTTCAAAAAAAATCCTGCTAATTTAATAAAATGACCCATAAGAAATCACTGCACAATTACTGKTTTTTTTCTTATTGTGCAACAGACTGTGGAATCATGGAACAGTTTGGGTTGGAAGGGACCTTTAAAGCCCATCTAGTCCAACAGCCATGSCACAAGCAAGGACATCTTCAACTAGATCAGGCTGCTCAGAGCCCTGTCCAACCTGACYTTGAATGTCTCCAGAACTAGGGCATTTACCACCTCTCTGGGCAATCTGGGCCAKTGTTTCACCACCCTCATTGTCAAAAATGTCTTCCTTATATCTAGTCTAAACCTACCTTCCTTTAGTTTAAATCATTATCCCATGTCCTGTCACAATAGGCCCTGATAAAGTGTCCCCATCTTCCTTCTTATCCCCCTTGAAGTACTGAAAGGCCACAGTAAGGTTTCCCCAGATTCAACTCTTCTCCATGTTKAAATAGCCCTGGCTCTCTCATCCTGTCCTCAAAGCAGAGGTGCTGCAGCCCTCTGACATTTTTGTGGCTTCCTCTGGAGCTGCTCCAACAGGTACAGATAATAAACTTGTTTAGGATTCTTTTATTAATAAAGCTTTTCTTTTCAGTCTGTGGGCAACAGATCACTACCAGCCATTACGGATCTTTGCTGGCCATCTTGCAGATGTGACATGTACCCGATTTCATCCAAACTCCAACTATATTGCCACAGGCTCAGCAGACAGGACTATACGGCTCTGGGATGTTTTGAATGGGAATTGTGTAAGAATATTTACTGGACATAAGGTAAAGGCAGATCACTCACAGTGTGAAAGTGATCTTATTTCTGTGCTGAGATTCTAAACAGTTTTGCTCTAAACTGTTTGATTGACTGAATGTGAGTAGACTTAATTGTTTTGTTGCCTCATCAATGTCGGTTTTAGGGACCAATTCATTCATTGGCATTTTCTCCTAATGGACGATTCCTGGCTACYGGAGCAACAGATGGAAGAGTTCTRTTGTGGGACATTGGACATGGTTTGATGGTTGGTGAATTGAAAGGGCACACTGACACTATCTACGCACTCAGATTCAGTAGAGATGGGGAGATTTTRGCATCAGGTAAAATTCACCAGAAACACTGATGTTTCCATTGTACTTCATAATTCTGAAGAGKAATAATGTAATTGATTGCTTAAATTAAGAAAGACAAAGTAGAGTCCCTTGCTTAGCAAAAGCAGCAAGGATTGGTAACTTTAATATATGCATTGTTAACTTTGATGTATGCATTCAGAGGCTTGCTATAGTATTTTGCTTTCTGAGCTTTAATTTTTGTTAACTTGCTCTCCAGCAACATTTTTATATACCACTTTATTAATAAAATACTTTAAACTGTGGGGTTTTTTTTATTTTCAGGTTCAATGGATAATACAGTTCGTCTATGGGATGCTGTGAAGGCATTTGAAGATTTAGAAACTGATGACTTTACTACAGCTACTGGACACATAAACTTGCCCGAAAACTCCCAGGACTTGCTACTGGGTACATACATGACCAAATCAACCCCAGTTGTTCATCTCCATTTCACACGCAGGAACCTGCTGCTGGCTGCAGGAGCCTACAGCTCACAGTGAATCGGGAAGCTGTGACTGACTGTGCCAAGTCATTGCAGTAGTGACCTCAGGATGTGAGACAAGCGTGAATGTCTTAAACAGAAGGATCCCACGAGTCTCTTGCAGGGAGAATGAACAGTGTAATTAATGCAAGCAGCGTTTTTCAGATCTGCTGTTTCATATTTGTCTGCAGTTCGAAAAYGCTGGAGATTGACAAGACATCGTGGCTATAAAAGGAACTGTTTGTGGTGCTTTTGATAACATAGATTTGTATATATGAAATGAGCCATCTTCTCCCAGAGATGGTTCTGAGCTGTGCTGAAACTTGTGAAAAGTTAAYAGCCTTGACATGTGTTCTCAGATTTTTTTAAAGCACTTAATTTATGGTTAGCAAATGTTTCATCAGTCTCAAACACAAGCAAAACTGTCCATTTTCAGGAAAGAAGAATGTAGTTTGATTCACTACAGCCTGGGCTGGGCAGCAGGTGTGGTGAGATCACAGCAACAACTAGGGCATTGATGGAGCAGGCCTGACAGTCCGATGCTTATGGGGAACTGCCGCAAAGCTCCATGTGCAGTTTTTATGCAGCCAAGTACTAAGTCCTGGAAAGATTTCAAACTCCTGTGCTCTTTTGAGGTGTCAGACACACAGATCTTTTACTGTTTTCAAAGGTAGCCACTGCTGTCTGTGTGAGAAGCAACCAGAAGCACAATGTGAACTTTATTCACTTTCATACTTTATTGTATGAGAAAATAAAAAAGAGGAACTGAGGCACAACTGAAATATTCACTATTAAAAAAGTGGACTTAAACCCTTTACTTTGTATTAGATCTAAAAGAATACTAAAAACCTGTATCCTTTCTGTGTAAGGTTTAACATAAAAACCACATAAAATTAGCCAAGGAATTGAAACATAGTAGAGCGAAAGGGCAAGTGTATGGCCAGTTTGCTTCTGAAAGGCCAGCTTGTCTGCTGAAGTGGCAATGCCTATCCACAAAAACATTGTACCCAGTGAGTCTTCCGGGACTACCAATAAAGCTGTGTTTTATTTCTAAAGAAGAGTAAAACATGCAGAACACTGGGAAGTAGAATGTCTGTGTTTTTGAACAGAAACCACCATCACCAAAGGCCAGGTGCAGTGTGGTATGGGTTTAGGTTTSTCTTTGTTCTTAATCTCTTACAAGGTGTATGCAGGGGAATTTGTTTTGTATTCCTCATTAATTCCCAGTAAGGACTTGGACACTTGAACAATCTATTGGCTCTCTAGTGAAAATTAAAAAAAAGACTTGTCATTTCTAATGTTCAAGTAAAYGGAGAACTACCTCCTCTCTCATCTCTTGTCTTGCTCTAAGAGTAAAGGTATACTACAGGCATTCTACATCAAAATAAAGTATGGAAAATTCACTAGGAAGCTCACCTAGACATTACCTTCTAAGAAAAAAGGGTAAAACTTAATTATTTTGATTTTTTTAAATTTGTGTAATGATACCTCAACATTTCCTAGCTCTCAATATGACCAGTTAGATTTAAGTACAATTTTTTGACAGCTTARAGAAAACACTGCCACATTCTGCCTTTGTATTTTGTACAGTTTTATACTTTTGATATTATAATAAATACTAAAACCACCTAGCTTGTGTCTATATGTTACAAGAAGATATTTTCTTCCTTTGATTGCCGAATGGTAGCAAGAGCAGTTGGTAACTATGACAACTCTGCTAAGAGAAACAAAGTAATCAGAAGTGATGAGTTGCAATTCTGTGTAAATCTTGTTCTAAAGGAAGTGATGGGTTCTAGCTCCTGACATTATTACAACCACCATTCTTCAGCCAGAGAATTGAATACCATTGAAACCATCTATGCAACACTCAGGAGAGAAGGATGACCAGATTTGTTCAGTAGGCCCAGCACATACAAAAATGGCTATAAGAAAAAACTAGAGAGAGCATCAAGACCCTGTAATTTATTTCCCCCTTTTTTTTCAGCAATCATTCCTACCTCCTGMTGCCCTCAGTTTGGGAAGGATATTTGCAAGCTTTAGCATGGTCCAACCCCTGCTGCTAGCAGAAGCGTGGTATCATTACATTCCCAAATCAGCACTGCTGTGACATCTAAGGAAGGTACCAAGTGTTAATTGAGCTGTAGAAAGGCACTGTGGAGAATGTGATAAACAAGTTTTAGTSATGGGCAGGGAGGAGGCAGCACACACTGTGCTGTAGTAGAACACCACCTTTAGCAAGAGGCAGGGAAAGTAAGCACTGGGTACTTGGGTCACTGTTKATGAATGTGCGAAGTTATGGGCGTTTAACATCAGCAGATAAGGCCATTTTCCTTCTTCCCTCTGCAAGAGAAGCCAGCAACAGAAAAAGCTCAAATACCATAACTGGGTTAGTCTATTTTCTGAGGTTTTCCATCCAAATCAAAGAGGTTCTGTGCAAAATACAGACAACTGAGGCAGTAGTCATACTTCCATGTAAACTACTAGCTTGGAATGCAAACAGTGGGAGCAACCAGGTGGCTGCAAACTGTGCAAGCTGTGACATGGAAGCGTGGAGATGCCTGGAGCAGCTCTAGGCCCTGTGCAGTGTTATGRCCRTGCTGCTGAAGTCCTTCCTGGGTTACTGCTGGGAGCTCACAACRCTTTAAGATGTGTTACAACAGCARCAGAGTTAAGAYGGTAATGATCAGATGCTCCATCTCTGCTACAAATAACTATTTTTGACAGAGGTGGAAAAAAGAGAAGTGCCACACTTGAACTTTTTTGGACYGTTTCATATTTCCAATAAAACAAGTAATTATTTAAATTTTATTAACCACAACAGGTCATAAGCTTGTATTACATTGACACTGATTGGAGGTTCAGACATGCCAGCAACCTGCCAAGAGAAGAAAGGTCAAACATAGCAAGTCTTGCACGGTGRTAACTGAGCATCCCCTGCCCCAAGCCCAAACTACTTTGGTTACATGCAGGCAGATTTCATCACACCCAGGAAGAAGTGACTGATGTCCCCTTAACACACAACAACAGTGCTAAAGCTGATTGTTTTATACTCCTTTTTGCAGACTGTGGGGACAGCCCATAGGTTTTGTCAAAATGCAATTTCAGTGAAAATTTGGTATTTGAAAGTGACTGTTATTTTGTTACACTTGATTGTTACTATATAAGTCCAGTTGCTTCTACATGGCACTTGAACAATCAGGTGCGCAACATACACAGTTCCATTATATGGTGCTCCTTTGTTCAAAACACACTGTGTTAATCTTTACTGGGAATTCTAATACAATCAAGAAATAARTCCTCAAGCACTACTTCATTGTTTCAATAACCTAACAAGCAAGTTATCCCTATTTTACAGCAAAAAGRCAGATGAGAAGCACCTAATACTTGTAGGCAAAGCTTGATGTACCTTGCTGCAACATCCTTCTGTTCCTCTTTCCTGGCTTACACTTGCTCCCTGAATTCTGTCCATAATCCCATTTACCATGTCAGAAGAACAATACTGTATCCCATACTTTCTGCACTCCCTTTAGTAACCCACTTCATTCAGAAAGATCCCAAATAAGTCTGTGCTAGTTTATTTGAGGTTTAAAAWGGCAAATAGAAAGTTCACGTGCCTGTGTTTCTTTCTTTCTGTCATTACACTATACTATTGGCAACTTGTCCTTTGTCACTCCTKCCTGGACTGGCACTGAAGCATTCTGGTCCTGGAAGTACATCAGCCACTTACCTTTTACTTATCTGCCACAGCAGGAGTTTGCTTCTTAGGCCTMAACTTGAAATACAAGACAAGGAGTGCAACACCTGTGTACGTTGCTATTACATACTGGAAAACAGAAAAGTTAAATTCAATTTCAGTCTAAGCCCCAGAAGACACCATTAAACAAGACTACAAAGCAATGTACTAATACATACATTCCTCCTGCCTATGATGGTATAGGAATTGAAGTACTTCTGAAATCCAGTGAACTGGTGTTGAGATCCGGAGTCRTGGCCAGCCATGGCTGCTTGTCCTAGCAAACAGTACAGGACATTTCAAGTCATTTGGACAGGATCAATAGGAAAATCAAACTCATCTCTACAGTGAGCTTCATAATTTCATTGTCTGCTCCTAGAGCWGCTTTCAGGACATTTGACAAGCAGTGGATGTACACAAGAAGCAGGCACRTCCAGAGCACTGTCCCTTGAGRTACAAAACARGTGACAGGAGCAGATAAACAAATTAAGAGTTCACTGCACAATAGAAGTAGAGTTTTTTAGTGTTGTGAGATATATTTTTCTGAATAAGATTTTATGTTYAGGACAACCATTTGTTGCTTATATCTCCCCCAAAAAGTGCCACACACCTCACACAGTTCCTCCCCAACCCGGCAGATGCTGCAGCGCCCGGTGCTTCTGCAGCAGACACACCAAACTGCACTGCAGGTGCTGCGGTCACTAACACAGCTCCTAAATGTCATCTACCTCTTATCTAACCCAATCCAGCAGTGTTATCACTGGCGTATAACCAAGTAAGCGTTAGCTCGGCTGACTGTGCAATAGCTAAACATCTTATTGAAACAGCACCCTAAARGCTTGCCACACACGACTGGAAAAGACTTGGAAAGCCAAGGTCATCTTTTCTCGCGCTTGACGGGTGCAAAAGCCTGGGCAAAAGCAGAGGCGCCCTTCCGAGGACGGAGAGGCACCACACGGGTCCTCTTTTCCGGAGGAGCCCGGTGCCCTTGCCGGGCTGCACCCGCGACCCCACGCTCGCGTCGGGCCTGGGAGGGACGCAGCAGCACCCGGGACTCTGAGGGAGCGACACCTCGGCTGAAGGTCGCGGGTACCCCGGCGCAGAGCCGCCCTCCCGCCCGGTAGGACCAGGACCCGACTCCGGCCCGGGACGGGGACCGGACCCCCCCCGAGTCGCCCCGCGATACCTCAGGCACCGCCGTCCCCGCCGCGCTCTGCCCTTCGCCTCTGCCCTCCCACAAGATGGCGGCCACGGGCAGCGCGCGCAGCCCCCGCCCGCGCTGATTGGCTGCCACCCGCGGCGCGTGACGTGGCCCCGCCCCCTCCCCGCGCCGATTGGCTGCCACCCGCGGCGCGTGACGTGGCCCCGCCCCCTCCCCGCGCCGATTGGCTGCCACCCCCGGCACGCGGCGTGGCCCCGCCCCCTCCCCGCGCCGATTGGCTGCCACCCCTGGCACGCGGCGTGGCCCCGCCCCCTCCCCGGTATTTAACATCGCCACGTCCGGCCGCCCTTTGCCCTGCGCGTCACTTCCGGGCGGCGCGCCGCGTGCGCCTCACGATCCCGGGAACGCTCCCGATCCCCTGAGAGGCGCTTCGGGCAGGTAAGATGCCAGCCCTGCCCGCTCCAGCAGAGCCCGGCCCGGCTGCCGGCCGTGGGAGCTGTCTGTATTGCTTAGCGAGCCTTGAGGTGAAGCGTGCCTTGATGGGCTTTCGCTTTATCATGTGCTTTCTATTTAAAGGAATTTTATATGTCTAACAGGGTTGCTTTAAGTTTGACAACATAGGGTTTGGGCGCTATTTTTTGTAGAAATACTGTTGGCTAATATTRAGCAATGGTGTAAGTAATAGTGTAAGCACAATAAGCAATAATATACTAGCAACTRCTTCTATTTATTATTATTCATTATTAGTAGCAATAAGTGAATTGTGGCCTAATAAGCAAGGTGTTGATTACTGTTTTTATATACATATATTTACGGCTTAGACAAAGAGGTAGCAAGTTGTATTAATCTTCATAAGTAGCATTCAAAAAGTAAAAATGTTGGCCAAGCTTATGTGTGCTTTGCTCGTAGCTTTCTCTTTGATGACTGAAGCTGGTAATTTCAGCCACTGAATATAACAGAAGTTTAGGAAACTTACAGTTAATGCAGTTTTATGAATATATATGTTGTGCATTGCAGTGCCTTAAAAATTAATACTGCAATACTTAAGTGGAATGGTGCAGTACTAAAAAGTGCATATTTAGATGAGCCATTGCAACACTTCATTGTAGTCAAATGTGAAATCCATTTGGTTGTGAGTCTCTGTTTTGTTACTGACTAACTAGAGCAGCCTTCCAAAGTCTTTCTTACTTTGGGGGTGACTCTTTTTCACCTCAGTGTTTGTGAGGAACAAGCACAATAACTGCATGATTCATCTCCACTTTGTCATTTGTCCCAGAGCAGTACAAGTATGGCATCCATGGAAGAAAACTTTCCTCGAGGGGGCATCCAGAAGAAACCTGCAGAGGGAAAAACACCCAAGCCAAAGCTAGAGCGGGACAATTTGTTCGATGTATGTTGTTTGCATGCTCTTGATTACCTTCTCAGAGCTCTCTGCAGTCAGAATTTGACTGCAGCCCTCCCTACCTGTTACTTCTACAGTAAACTACAGCAGGGACTCCCAGAAATAAATCCACCTTCCTCCTGATCTCTGAAAGATCCCTGCTGTCTGTTGCATGGTGAATGTGATKAGTGAGAAAATTCAGTCAAAATTATTGATCAGGCTGTAGATTTTAAATTTTCCACAAGCATATTATCCCAGGGTGCTTCATGGTGGGCCTGGTGTTACTGGATACAGGCTAAGATTAGTCTTTCTGTTAGTAGAGTGTGGTGCAGATCTCTTGCACTACTCTTTTTCATTCTGGGGGTTCAGTTTTACTAATGATCAGTCTCAGCCCAAGGGAGATATTTTGGAAGACTTGCATGCAGACAATACAGCAGTTAGCAAGATGGTTCTCTTTTTCTCTCCAAATCAGTGGTTTTTTTTGTGGCAGCAGAGTTTGCAAAATTTGTCTCTGTCCAATTTTGTTTTTTAACCTGTGCTTGTAATCTGCTTTAGGTTCAACATGAAGAAAAATCCCAGAAAAGAAAAAGGAGCCAGAAAGATCAAGGGAAGCCAAAAAAATTCAAGGCAGACAAAACAGCTGCTGCTAAAGACAATGTTGTGAACATTGGACCACTCACAATTGAGGTTGGTGCATAAATGTTTGATTTTGTGTGCCTGTCTTTACCAGTAAAAAATGGCWTGTTCTTCCTCCCTAAACCTTTAAAATATATCAGTGATCCAGTACAAAACTTGATGCTTACCACCCTATTATCACTGGCTTGCCAAGATATCCATAGTATGCTATTTTTCTCTCTTTCCCAGGCACTCAGTGAGGGGATGCTTCTCCTTGGCTGTATAAAAGAGGTCAGTGACTACGAGCTCACCATCAGTTTGCCTAACGGGCTCTCTGGATTTGTGCCGGTCACGCAGATCAGCGATGCCTACAGCAAACTGCTGTCCAAGCAGGTGGCCCAAGGAGAGCTCCTGGAGGTGAGACCTGGGACTGGGGCTATGATTTGTGATTGGAGCCAGAGAGTACTGTTAGGACCTCAGAACCAACCTGAGGTCTTGCTCAGGAGCCTGACGTAGACTGACCCTRGTCTGAAATTGGATTTTCCAAGCAAACTTTGCAATTTCCTGATAGCGGATGATTGCTAGGGAAAAAAGAGGATGAAATAATCTATTGCCCTGTCTCTTTGGTGTCAGTGGCCCCTAAGTTTTCCCCRGGTGGGGTGAAATGTGGAATTAGCACTACCCCTTTGCTGTGGTGTTACTCCCTGCTGAAGAGGGAGGTGAGGTTAGGGTCACTGCTGGCTCTGTAGATGTTTCCTCAGCTTCAGTCTCCTGACTCCAGCCCACACTGTTTGTTTTTAAGGAAAGCCTCTCAGTCTTGCAGAGATGACATAGTGTCATCCCTGCCTCTCTATTGAGATTCTGGYGTTTGTGGCATTTCCTGCTTGTTACTGTAGTGTTGACAGAGAAACAGGACTTTGCTATAGGATTTTGTTTCCAAAAGCTGCTTCAGTAACAAATTCTAGCCTTGTTCTGTTATTGAATATTGTAAACATTGTATGTTTCCCTCTTGATCATGTTGCTGGGCAGGAGTTGAGTTCGCTCCCAGACCTTTATTCTCCGGGGACACTGGTCAGGTGCATTGTGACCAGCATTGAGAAGAGTGACRATGGACATCGCAGTGTCAAGTTATCAATTGACCCCAAGAAGGTCAATAAGGGCCTGAGCTCTACAGCACTAGCAGCAGGCATGGTACGTTCTCTGGGTCTGTCACAGCCTTCCTGGGCTTTTGCATGGTGCATGGAGGAACATTTCAGTTTGTCCTTACATGGCATCAGAGCAGAATGTGGAGCTGCTYCCACCGTAGACAAGACCTGTGAGGAGAGGGTGGGTTTAGTTCTTGTCTCCASGTTGTCATTCATGAAATTAATTCACCTTATTCTGTTTCAATATGGCCGAGTTATTTAATGATTTCTTTCTGAGTAGGTTTCTTCATTAATTTTTACAGAGAGTAATACATAGCATGCCTTGCAGAGGTGCTTGGTTGTTTATGTTTTGTGTTTTCAGCTGTATGATTGTATGAACCTGCTATATTTGAGCATCACAATTATTTTCCTACTGGTTTGTGTGCTCCATATGTGCATAGTTGGGTAAGGGTAGAGTTAAGACCTCACTGCTAGGTGAGCTGTGTAGTAAGAAAGAATGTAACATTATTGCTACTGCTCTGAAAAGCTCAGTTCTCTGTCCATACATAATAAGAGCATAGTTGGGTGGGGAATCTGTTACCACATGTTCTTTCTTTGAAGACCCAGCTGTTTCATTACRTTACTGAGTTGCAGTGCTTCCCCCCCAACAGCTGCTCTCTGGCTCTGTGTCTAGTCTGGAAGACCATGGCTACCTCATAGATATTGGTGTGGTAGGGACTCATGCTTTCCTGCCTCATCAGAAAGCCAAGAATTACATCAAAGCAGTTAAGAAAGGTAAGAAGTAGTGCAGAAGGATCTGCTGGGTTAAAATGGAGGTGCAGAATAACAGGGATTAAAGTTCATTATATCTGTGGTGTTGGTGCACCTTGGTAGGATTGGGTCAAGGTGGAGTCTTTGCAGGTTGTTGCCAACAGCAGTTTTGTGGCTGGTCTGCAACAAGCCTTTGTTTCAGCCTGTGATCTGACAGACTGTGTTACTATTCCAAGCCCTGCTGGCAGTAAACTTCACTTAGATTGAGAGGGAACTGTAAAAGCTTTGGAAAGAGTGGGATGGAATCCTCAMTGTTCCTGGTAGAAGTTTTATGCTGTGACTTGTCTTTGTAGGGCCTGACTTGAGAATAGGCCAGAGCCTGAACTGCCTCATTGTGGAAGTGAAGAATGAGGGCAGGGCAGTCTGCGTGTCCATCGATCGATCAGAGGTGGCTGCATCCACTGCCACAGAGCGACAGAACTGGACACTCTCTAATTTATTGCCAGGSCTGGTTGTGAAAGCTCGAGTGCAGAAGGTAAGCTCTGGCTTGGGTTTCTTTTGTTGGGCTGGTTTCTTTTGAACCTTATTGAAAGCAGGAAACAGGTGAAGCAGAGATGGGAGTTTATGCCCTGGAAAATTTCTACTTGGTCTCAATTACATAGCATAGCAAACATTATCTGCTAGACACTGCCTCCACCACATTCACCTGCAGCCTGATCTCTGTTCTGGCTGCGATCCCCTGAGTACAAAAGCTTCAGCCTGAAGTTGGTGATGAAGTTTGAATCAATAGGATTCATTTTGAGCTTTCTGGCCTTTTCTTAGGTAAAGTGTTCAACAGTATAGAAGTAGTCTTCAGAGTATACACAGCATTATCAAAAAACTAAAGGACTGTTTTTTCAGGACAATGTGCAAAGCAGAATTGTTAGTAGTTTTTCTTTCTGTTGTGATGTGCATGTTGATTAACACTGACAGTGCCATTTTTAAAATTGTGAGAGTTGCTTTCTGTGCTGCATGAAAACTTACTACAAAGAAGTTTTTTTGGCATCTTTTCCTTTCCCTTCCTAGGTGGCCCCACTTGGGATGAAACTGTCATTTCTGTCTTACTTCACTGGCGTTGTGGATTTCATGCACGTGGACCCAGAGAAATCCATGAATTATTCTCCAGATCAAGTGGTAAGGAGGGTGGAACATGCCTGAGTTGTTATGTTGCTTGCAACATGTCTTGTCTTCTCCAACATTTCTGTGGAATTATCTCTGAAATTCTGCTGCTGATAGCTCTCTTTCACACCCTTTACTTGAATTACTATTGTGACTGCTTTAAAGTTGTGATGAGCAAAGCCATTCCTGGAAGACTTGTGTGGGAAGCCTGAGAGATTTGCAAGGGATAGAAACATGACTTGTGTGGTCATGTTTCCCTCCCTGCATTGATACCAGACTAGTCTGTAAACAGCAGCCAAAAGCAAAAATCCCTCCTTGGCTAAGCTGTTAGAACCGGAGTGTCATCTTAGCAGCAATACTGGAAAAATGCCTATATGTGTACAGAGTTCAGSTGCCAAGCAGAATGTCTACAAGCATGAGTGAATGCCGTTCTCCTCTTTGGTTTAATGAGCACACTGTGTTCCCAGGTGAAGGCCTGTGTGCTGTCTGTACACCCCACGTCGAGGGCGGTGCGGCTCACGCTGCTCCCGTCCTTCCTGCACCCCGGGGGAGCCCCACGGCAGCTCCCCGAACAGCGCATGGGGGCAGTGCTGGAGGAGGCCACGGTCAAAGCCTTTTATAAGCAGTTTGGAGCTGTCTTCGAGCTTGATGATGGCACTCTTGCATTTGCACGTGTAAGTACGAGGCTCGTGGGGCAAGTCTTCCATATCTCTCTTAGCCTTCTGTGAAAGGGGTCTAGGAGGGTTTTGGTTTTTTACCTTTATCCTCTTTGTGAGACARTACTATGAAATTAAGACAGTGTGGGAGGTGTTTGTCAAATGATACATCCCCTTGTTTGAATTGAAATGTGGGAGGGTTGTGGAAGACCTGGTGAAACCTGCAAAAAACCAGATTTTTGAGATGCTGCCACTTTAACCCTAAGGCCCATACCAGTGCTTTCACTTTCCAAACACTAATTATAACTCCTTTTTTTTCTAGTTAAAACATCTTTCAAAAACCAGAAAATCCTTCAAACCTGCGGCATTTAAAGAAGGTTGCAAACATAAATGTCGGATCATTGACTACAGCCTGATGGATGAGATGTGTGTTGTATCTCTGAAGCAGTGAGTATGACAGACTGTTCACAGAACTGGTTGAAGAATTAGAAGGGTGTGTTTGAGAGTAGAAAATACTACACTGCTTTTTTGTAACTTGCCATTTGGAGTTTTTGACTTGTATCTATTTGGTTGTCTGGGCATCTTGCATGTATTCCCCATACTCTGTGCAATTGGGACACCATCAACATTGTTGGTGAGCTGAGGGACAGAGGCTAAATTARTTCTGCCACAATTGTGTCAAAGACCATGGCTCAGCAGGAAATCGAGCCTTGATCTTCCAGCTTATTTGTGTTATAAGCTCCCTCTTAGTACTTCCAATTTTGTCTTTAAGCAAAGCAGTAGGTGGGTTCTCCTTTCATGGGGCCATAATTGTGTGATTGTCACCTGGAATGGAGCCTTGTGAACCTCTGTGAAATTCATGTCCCAAGAGCTGTTTTGGGAGATAGGTCAGTTGTAGTAAAACACAGCTCTGGAGCTGTAGAACACTCAGGAATGTGTGGAAAAATGGATATTTGGGACAAACCAAAGAGGGGTCTGTCTCCTCTTATCCTGGATTTCCTTCAAACTGGCTGATGTGGCTTCTCTTTGTGTCTCTTCCCTAGTCAGGTTATTGAAGCACGGTTTCTGCAACACCAGGATATCCACACAGGTGACGTGGTACAGGTGAGTTCCTGAAGGACTCAGGCATGTTATATTTTAAGCAGTGGTCTAGACAATGTGCATTCCTTCTGCCTAATATGTGTGTTCAACTTCTRATTCAGCCTAGTGAGATGAGAAAGAGAAAAACCTTGTCTTGCAGGACTTGATCAATGGAATGCAATACTCCTCCCATTTTGCTTGTGTTTTTATTCATGATGTAGCCAAGGCAATCAAATTTTATCTATTGTCAGTCATTTATTTGTGGCCATGAATACATTTTTAGAAAGACCTGAGTAGAAGAAACTAAAACTTGCCTTGCAGTTTAAGTAAAAGTTCATATGAACCATCACATTGAGCTGATGGGCAGAAAGTTACTCAGTTATAATTTTATTATGTCTGAGTCATGGGTATATTGGATATGTCTCTGGAAGCAATTGTGGATTGCTGGAGTCARTAGGGATTTTGCAGAAGTAGTCTATGCTTAAAAGTACAACAACCTTCTGAAGTATATAGAAGTTTAAAGGGTTGGATTGGTTGGGTGGAGTGTAGGTTGGTCTAAAGGTTTTTTTTTTTGCATTTGATTAGATTTGGTGATAATAGGTGTTGTAGTCTCTTGGCTCTTACTTACTTACTTACTCTTACTTGTGCACAGTCTATTTTTCATGCTGAATTTACCAATTCTGTCCCCTATTTCTCATTCTAGGGTAAAGTGATTTCTCTAAAACCCATTGGGATGCAGGTGAAAGTGGCTGATGGGATTAGAGGACTCGTGCCATCCCTTCATCTCTCTGATGTGATCCTGAAGCAGCCTGAGAAGAAGTACAGCATAGGAGATGAAGTGAAGTGTCGGGTGAGAGCTGCCAGACAGGATCTTCAGCTGCTTTGCACTCTTCTGTTCYGAGTATTTAGCAGCTGGATTGATCAGACAAGGGCAGACAAGCTTTTTGARCCTTTTTATACTCCATTCTTGTAGGTACTAGAGTGCAATCCTGAAGGAAAGAAGCTGATCCTTACTCTCAAGAAAAGTCTTGTCCAGTCAAAGCTTCCAGTCCTTTCAAATTATGAAGATGCAAAACCAGGCCTGATCACACACGGCTTTGTAGTGTGTGCAAGGGAGTTTGGCTGCATCGTTAAGTTCTACAATGATGTCAAAGGTCTGGTACCCAAGAATGAGCTGAGCTCAGAGCCCATATCTTGTCCAGAGAAAGTCTTCTATGAAGGCCAGGTAATTAATTTACATCTGTTGTGCCGTGTGTTTGAATGCAAAAGAGAAATGTGCACTTGAGTTGGCTTCAACATGGGTTTTCCTCTGAGGAACCAGCTACACCAAGGGATGTTTATGTCCTTTCACTGTATTAATTATTTTTACTCCATGTAATGAACAGGGTAGGCTGTAAAAGGGGCAGCTCTTTGGGTATGTCACAGACTTGGCTGTGTTTCTAGGTTCCCTCTGTTCTGCAGGAGGCAACATTGTATGTGACTTAGATTTCAGTAGAAGTCTGGGGTTCTAGGCTGCAGTTTCTTCTAAGGAGGTTAAAACTCTTCATAGAATCAAAAGGATGATGTTYTCTGCTTCAAGGTTATTCTGGTTATCCAGTTGGTTTCAAATTACTGGCACTCTAGAAACCGTGTTATTCACCAAATTCTGATCTTTGTTGTGGACAAGCTTCTAGGCATCTCAGCCCTCTTCATTATTTTTTCTGGTGCTTTTCTTTTTCTTTAATCCTGTTATTTGTTGACTGGCTGAGGAGAAAGGTAATTTTCTAGTTGAGATTTCTGGCTGCAGATTGGGAGATTGGATTTTATTCYCAACTCTGCTACAGACCTGCTGCATACTTCTAGAAGATCATTTAATAATTATGTACTTCTGTTTTCCATCTGTGGGATCAGAAAGACATTTGTCTGTGGTTGAACTTGTTAAGTTCTAGTCGCTGGTTTGCTGTTCTCAGGTGTGAGAGAAAAGTTTACTGTGTATGTATTTCCCTGTCTTGTTTTGTAGGTGGTAGCAAACTGAGGAAGAGGGTCAGCTGAATTTAACTTTYGTTTTATGCTTTTTTTTGCTGCAGGTTCTTAAAGTAATGGTCTTAAAATGTGAACCTCAGCAGGAAAGACTCTTGTTGTCCTTCAGATTATCAAGCAAGCCTGGCCCTGYGGACAAACGGAAGTGTACTCCAAAGGAGAAACAGGAACTGAAGTATCAAATAGGAGAGGTATTGAATTCAATGATTAGTTCCTTTTTTGCCTTTCCTTGCTCATTTTCCCTATGATTTGGTATCACCTTGAAAAACTTTGCTTCAAGRAAGCTGATGGTGATCAGGAKCTAGCATTAAATGTGCATTTGTTACTGTATCATTGGCCTCCTGGATCAAAAATGGTATCTCTGTTTTCAGAGGTCAGGATAAAGGAGTTCCAGGAGAGTCCTTCTGGAGGTTCCAATTAATCYTCCCACTCCTGGGTGGAGTCCTTTTTTTTCTTTTCTGGATGCTGCTGATTTTCTTGCTCCAAAAGCAGCTGCTTTTGCTGCCCAGAAAAAGAAAACTTTAGAGAAATGTTTTGAAAKGTTTCCCTGTTTTTGCAATAAACAATTTCCAACTCCCTGCAGATATTGCTACTGCAGGAACAGGACAGWTCTTATTTTGATTAAATTATTTCCTTCACCTTCAAATGAAAAGTCACAACCAAGAGAATGTTTCTACCTCTTTATTTCTTTAGGAGCTGAGAATTATTTTTTATTTTACCCTCAGTGTTGGCATGCTTTTTAGCCCTGTTGATCTGAGAGATTTTCATGTATAACTGGGAGGCAGCATCAGATCCACTGCAGCACATTATTTGGTACCCTGTGCTCAAAAGAAATTACTTCAAAAACACTTGAAGTTTTATATCACTGTACTTGTTCTCTTTCCAGGTAGTTGATGTGAAAATCTTGAAGAAGAAAGATAATGGATTAGAAGTTTCTATCTTAGAAGATGAAGACAATGTGGTAGCCTGGATCCCTACGCTKCACCTGTCTGACTTCGTTGCTACCTCCAAGCTCCTGTGGCACTGTCTGCAAGAGGGAGATGTCCTGCCCCGAGTTWTGTATCTAAGTGACAAGGGAGAGCACATTGTATCCTTTGCTACTTCAACCAGGCAAACAAAGTGTGGGGAAGGAGGTATCTCTCAGGAATCCAGAGTATCTGCAAAGAATAGAAGATACTGTAGTTAGTGTGTTGAAGTGGAAGTGCTTGTCAAGCTAGTGATAGTTCAAAGAGTCATTATAACTGATGCTAGAAGTTGGRCTGAGCTGCTGTTAGAATCCCTTCAAATCCAGGCTTTGGTTGTGAGTTGACTTTTTCCCCAAGCTTCTGGGCTGTTAATAATGTCGCAACCTTARGAAAAGTTTTGCAATTTTTATATGAAAATTCTGAATTGAAATGTTAGGAAGTTGMTATTTCTTGAACTGTGAAGCAAGCATCTTTAAATCTGAGCAGTTTGAGATGTCASTTGCTAAAYTTTKGTCTTGAAAGATCAAGAMAKWMAKWMMKMMYWYMYWYWMWCTCKCAGCAAGTRCTTWAGCCAATGAATAGCAGCACTGAGAGATTTGCTTGGCATTGTGCTCTTTTCATTCACCTTTTCCCATTCTTAACTGGTTRTTCAGATCTTGAGCAGAAAGTCTGCAGTGATTTCTGCTGTACATGAGGAGCAAGTTGTGAGAAGCTTCTCTGAAATCCAGCCTGGCATGCTGTTGACTGGTTATGTGAGGAATGTGATGCCCTTTGGAGTGTTTGTGGAGTTCCCTTTTGGTGTGACAGGACTGGCACCCAAAGTGGTAAGCAAACACCTCCACTTCCATAAGCAGCAAGTGTGTGATCACTTGAAACATGGTTTTAGCAAGGGTACAATAACAAGGAGGGAGCAATTGGTCTGCAGGCCCTGCATTTGCACAGCCTCGTGCTGCAGGATAAAAGGGTTTAGGTTTGCCTTTTAAATCGCTTCCAGGACGAAATGAAGGACTTTATTCAAGTGGCTTCAACAAGAATTTATGTGACCTCAGTAATTCATTTTAATTGATGGGTTTTTCCTAGTCTTTGTTAATTTCTCTTTATGCATTTTCAYGAAGTCTTAACTCAAACCCTTATGAACATATCTGTGGGTGGTTGATCGGTACCAGGTGTCCTCAGTAACCTTTGCCCTCTGTTTCCTTTGCRCAGAGCATGAGTGACAAGTTTGTGACAGACACCAAGGACCATTTTGTGGTGGGACAGACTGTGATTGCAAAGGTTATGAGCATTGATGAGGAGAAGCAGCGTGTGCTCCTCAATCTGAAGGTGTCTGAGTGCAGCTCAGGAGATTCTGCTGCAGAGAGCTTTGCTGTCCTGAATCAGTATTTCAAGGAACTGAAAGAAATCAGGAACTTGTTGAGAAGAGGTAAAAGATTTACATGTTCTTCTAAAGGGTATTAAGTTAAAAAAAAAAGGGGCTCTAGAGAAGAATGARAGAAAGTCTGCTAAGCCTCTTGCATTGATTTGGGGTCAATTACTTGTGATAACTCAAACATAGTATTGATATGAGGAGGAGTTTGTTCAAATAGATTTGCCTACATGTATTACAAGTTCTCCAGCAGATTTTTCTCACATGCTGATTTTCTAGTGCTTTTATCAAATTCTGACTTTGTCTTTTTTTCTTATATTGGGTACTTTTAAATGTTTTGTTTCCTGTAATTGTGRAGTGATGGGTCTGCTTTGTGTTTTTAATGTTATTTTGCTTTCACTTATTTCTATCTGCAATGCTGGATGCCAGTGTTCCTATAACATTGGAAAATATTCTGTCCAAAATTATTMGGTACTTAATGTCACAAAAGTATTTCTACCTTGATTAACTCTTAGAATTTCCTTTGTATTTCTACAGATTCAGGAGTCTAGGCTTGTTTTTTCTTATGAAGGCAGGTGAATGCTTTGTATACCACTGAGTAAATGCAAAGACTTGTCTTTCTTTTGCAARGAAGCAACATAACTAAAACTGACTTCCTGCTTTTTCTCCCCTTTATTTAGGAGAGCCCAACATTTGTGAGTTGGTGCCTGGGAAGAGGCTGCATCTGATTGTGCAGGATGTGAGGGAGGATGGCTCAGCATTGTTCAGTGGCAACTCTGTCACAGGCCTGACTGTAACTGCCACCCGCTACCATTTGGGAGGTGAGGGTCTTTCCTTTGCTTGTGTTGGTTTTCAGTCTTGTACTTTGAAACCTCTCCCAAAATGGATTCTGCTGATGAGGAACTTAAAGGGAGAAGTCTGATCAGAGTAAGGATGGCCTTGAAGAGTAGTTTAGTTTCCCAGTGTCTTGCTGGCCCATTTGTGTGATTCAAAAAATATAATCCAAACCTTCCCGTACCCTTGTTAATACTGTAATTTTGGGCATCTAGTTTGTGCTCAGAGATCGTTAGTTGAACCATACTGTGTATAAAAAAGTATTACTACAAGCTGCAGCTTTCTTGTTTTTTTTCTTCTTCCTTTAGAGAGAGCATACTCCAACGAATATCTGAAATTGCTGTCAGTTTTTCCTAAAGAATTAGTGACTTTAAAACAGCGTTGCATTATCAGTGTTTTCCAATTCAAAAATTAAGAAAGGTGTCATATTGTGCAAAACCAAACTTGTATTKGCTGAAATAATGGATAAACCAGTGAAAACAAGATAAACTTCAGCAGGAGTAATAACCCCTGCACTTCTGTGTCAGAAGAGCTTCTTTTTTTTCCTTAGCAAYAGACAGACTGATAATAGTTTTGCTTAAGTGTTACAAAAATCTTTTTTCAAAACYTGTATTATCTTGACTTTGTTTTTAGTCCGTCTTATCTGCATTGTTTAAGAATTGTATCTTCCTAAAATCAACTTAGTCTTTCCATGAAAGCATCAGACATTTTTCCGAATAAAAAACTACTTTTTGTTTTTCCTCATTGCCATTAATGATGGAAAAATCTCTTCTTAAAGAGACTTACATAGTCAGTTTGGTACTGACTTGCCTCAGGTACAACAGTAATTAAGCAGTCATTGGCCTTCAGGAATTAAACCTTTCRTGTCGCTTCACTGTTACCAGGACATAATCTCATTCTCATTTGTAGACAAAAATATTGCTCCTGGTGTGAAAAGGAAGGCAGTGGTTCTTCATGTGGATGCCCTCACATCTGAGGTGCATGTTTCTCTTCGGGAGGARCTGTTTAAGCAAAGACCCAAGCGAGTGAGTATGCGTTCAGTTTTTAGGTTTGTGTGTTCCTGCCTCTCTGGCAAACTGTGGGTGATCAGTAGATTTTGAGGAGGCCTGTTTCCTCTTTCAGAACTGTGGGAGGCAGAGTAGAGGGAATCAAAATCTCAGCATAAGAAGTCAYTCTGTCTGTCCATTTCTGTCCAGCGGCTCCGAGAGAACTCCCAGCACTCTGCCATGGTGCAGCACATCACAGAGCACTTTGCCATCRTGGCTCTGCCAGAAACAGGCCAGCTGGCAGCTGTCCCCATCGCCTGCCACTTCAACGACACCTTCCGCTTCGACTCGGAGAAACTGAGGGTGGGACAGACTATCYCTGTGACCTTAAAAACAGTGAAGGAGAATGACCATGGAGTCTTGTTAGCAGTCCAAGGCCCAGCMAAGAAGAATGCTTTTGTAAGGGTGCGGAACGAATCAGAGACAGTATTAGAAGARATGCTTCCTGCTGTGAAACACTCGCTTTCCCCAGGGGATGTTGTYACTGGTACCGTGAAATCCGTCAAACCAACCCATGTCACTGTTGCTATTGATGACAAACTGATGGGTTCAATCCATGCATCCCGGATTCTGGATGAAGTGCCCATAGGCTCTTTTCCAACTTCTACTCTGAAAGCTGGACAGAAAGTGACTGCTCGAGTCATTGGAGGCAGAGATGTGAATACTCACAGGTTGGAAAACATGTGCATGGTATTGCTTCTGGGGGAATGCAAAGGGTGAAACAGTTTGTGTTYCAATTCTGGTCATCCAGGTTGTTCCCTCTGTCAACAGATGCTGTCACAGCTGCCTTTGCTGGAGTAGTTGAGGCCTGATAAAATCTGCTGCTATATTCTATCCCAAATCCAGCTTTCAGTGAATTAGCTTTCTACTTGTGTCATTGTATTTATCTTGAGTATAGACTGCAAGAAAAAAAGCTGTCTAAACTCTTAAGATCCAGTGAAAGCCTTAAATACAAGCAAGATTTGGCCCCAGGGACTAAGTTGGCTGGGGTATTTTGGTTACCCAAATTGCCACTGAAACAGCAATAAGAAGAACTGGAACTGGAAGGCTCTGACAGTTTTAGAGGGCTTGCACCTGGAGCTTTTTTTGTGCCAGTGCAGAGGGATTAAGTATGGATGACGGGGGCCTGGGGATATCATGAGAAACTTGGATCGTTTTTCTCTTCTTTAGGTACCTGCCCATCACCCATCCACACTTCACACAATCTATTCCAGAGCTCAGCATTCGACCAAGGTAAGTGTTGGCCTCTGTGCTGTCTGCACATGCTTTACAGACCTCGTATCCTTGGGTGTCCTGTCTCCTGTACATCCCATTTGTCAAGGAGCTAGCCATGAGCAAGGACCTCCACATSTATGCAGTAAGGCAAGGCCTCTTACTCTTTCTTTCACACAAACTTGGGTCCTGTAGCTGTGTTAAACAGTGTTCTCCTAGCACATGATTTGCTTTGAATGTCCTTTTGGCTTCAAGTTCTGCCAATCTGGACTCTGTCATGTCTATTCATGTCAGAAGGATTCCCTCTTATGATCCAGGAAGGAATTAATTCTTTGCAGAAAAATGCAGCTGGGGCCGGGTGAAAGACATTGTTGCAGTAGTACTAGCTCACCATATTCCCCTGGGTTTCTRACTTCCATCTTCATCAATAGGACCAAAGCTGTTTTACTGATGTSCTCTTTCTTTTGCAAACAGCGAAAAAGAAGGGGAATTCACAGCGATGTTGAACCTTAAAGAAGACAGTTCCCTCAAGAAACTTGAACTCTACAGTGTTGGACAGACAGTCACCTGTTTTGTAAGGAAGGTGAGGTCAGARTCTTCTTAGGAAGTGTGCTGGGGGAGGCAACAAGTGGGTGTGACCTCAGGGGCCTTGCTCAGGCCTGAACACTGACACTGCTGTGGTCTMCATTAACTGTGAGAGTGGCCCATGGCAAGTGCAGTGTGCTACAGGGAAAGTAGGGGAAGGAAACAAGTTTTCTGTATTTGATGCAGGCAAGTGGACTTGTCCTCTTTGACATGCCTGTTTGTTGCCAGCAGGCAAAATGGCCTTTGATTATGCCACCAACACAAAGTACACACGCTGCTGGTCCCCTGTGTGCACTTGCCTGTGAGCCACACCAATGTTACACGTGTAAGAATGGAATCCAAATCACCTTTTTTTCTTGGTGCAAAAGCCAAGGCTTAAAAATTTCTGCCAGGAAAAAAAAGAGTAATTTACCCTAAGGTGTCGTGCTCTCTTCTSTCATTATTTGTTGTCTTTTTAGTATAACATGCTCAAACATTGGCTGGAGGTGGATGTTGCCCCTGACATTCGAGGAAGAGTTCCTCACCTGCTGCTGTCTCTGAACACCAAGGTAAGACGCTGTCACTGGTGAACTACACCAGCCATTTTTTTTTTTTCTTTTCCATGCACATGGCCACAAGTAATGACTACAGACACTTCTGACACCCATGTGAACTCATAACCCATTGCTGTGCTCCTTGCTGACAAGCAAGTACTGTGCCTGTAGCTAGTTTRGCTCAGGATAGTAGAGCCATTGAAGCACTGCTGAGCTATCAGTCAATTGCACATCAAAGGTTGTGTGTAGAATGTGTAAAGGTTCATAGGGGAAACACTATAGTCACAGTTGTGCAAAGCTGCATTTCTGGAAATAAGTGGAAATGTSTCTTTTCTTTCAGGTCTTAAAACATCCGGAAAAGAACTTTAAAAATGGCCAGGCAATATCAGCTACCGTGACTGGAACAGATGCCAGTGAAACAAACCTCTGCTTGTCACTTACAGGTATTGTGGAGCCTTAACAGCATGACCCCACCAATGTGATGCTTTACACAAGAGTTGGGCCTGCATTGACCCCTCAGATGAAGCTGTTACATTCCAGAGCCAAGCTGTACCTCCCTGTAGAGCAGAACTAACCCCTGGGACCCTGACATAGATGTAGCAGCATTTAAGAGAAGTCAGACCTCTAGAATGAAGAATTGCTTTCTTAGTGTCTCAGACTGAAGCCCTTCTCTGAGCCCTTGTGAATATATTCCCTTCTAATCTCACACATTTTTCAACATTTCTCTGTTATACTGGATATTGGAATTGTGCAACTAAGGGACCTTGTCTGGGCTACCAAGGCAAACATTGCTGTGAACAGAGATTGCCYAGACTGCACCTTACCAAAAGTTTGTGGGTTTGATACGTAACTAGGCAACYAAAATCAGCTGCACTAACTTACTACCTCTATTGCTTCCTATTTTCAAGTATTATGAAGCCCTGTCCCTCCTTCAYCTTTTCCAGGAATTCAGTCACTGGAGCAGGACACCATCACAGTAGGCATGGTAACAAAAGTGACTCCACACATTGGTTTGACCATTGCACTGCCAGGTGGGAAGACTGGCAAAGTCAGCATCTTTCACCTGAATGATACTTACACAGAGGATCCTTTGGGGAACTTCAAAGTTGACAAGATTGTCAGGTCAGTAATTGTCTTCCTTGTTCYCTCAAGCTGCAAGCCTTAGAAATATCTTCCTTCGGTGACAGTCTTGTCCCTGCCATGAGGTAGTGCCAGACTGTAAGGTCAGTCTATGGCTAAATATTGATTCTGACTTCCCTTGTATATGTTTGGGTAAAAGTCTTATATTTTCTATTTGTGAAAAAGCCCCTTATCAGCTGCCTTCAAGGACTTCTGAGACTAGCTACTTTGTTAGCTAAGGTGCTGATGGGACTAAGGGTAGCCCGGTATCCCATCTCTGCAGTGGTTTCTGTGGCCTGTTTGGCAATTGAATTGTGTTTACATTTGTAATGCACAAGCATTCCCTGCTTCACATAGTCATTGGGAAAGTTGGAGACTGCAGCAAGGCCAAKTGATTCAGCTATAACAATCTTTTACTCTTTAGTACTGGCTGTAGAGAATKGGTAAATCAAGTAAACATGTTTCAAAAGTCCTTTATCTAGTTTTATCAACTATTGTGTCATGCTGATTTGGGTTAGACAGCGAGTGCTCCAAGGAACAGGGTGCTTTGTTTGTTTTTTTCTGGTGGTTAAAATACCTATTTTCTACCTRTGCCTTTTTTTAGCATGTAAAAAAGCTTTCTGTTTTCTCCCCATCCTCTGCCATGCAGATGTTACATCYTCTCCAATGAGAATGGCAAAATCCAGTTATCTCTCCGGGAATCCAGGTATGTGTGACCCCTCTAGTCTGTTGGTCTCTTACTAGTGAAAAAAATGATAATGAAATACAGTTGTTCATTTGGGCAGTCCGGTGAGAAGTGTTAAAAGAACAAAGAACTTTTTTTTTTTGTAAGGGGTGATACTTGTTCTTATTTTATGAAAGATTTTTTTTCCCCATCAGCAATCACTAAAGGGTCTGACACTTAACATAAAATTGCTCAAGTCAGTTAAGATTTAATTTCTGTCTGTCATAGTTTCTAGGCCTGCCTCATCTTTCTTTTTTCATTTGGGAYGAAAGGGGAAGTTCTACCATTGAAWTWSMAMSWSWWWSWSKTKRWAWTTCAATGTTCAGCTGCATTTTAACAGTTTTGATTAAATAACAGACTTATCCCTAATTGTCTCTTAAAACTGAGCCTYCTGCTTTGTCTTCCTTATGGAACAAAATTGCAGAAACCATGTGGAATTAAATGTCTTGCAAATCAGTGGGGAAAACACCAAGGAAATGCTGTGCAAAATTTCAAACAGCATTTTACTCTCCTCATTTCCATAGTGTCAGAGAAAGCCAGGCTGATGTGTTTGGCTGTTTGCAGCAGCATGTGTATTCCCTAATGCTATGCAGAGCTTGGCAGAGAGGCTGGTAGTCCATTAGTGCATTTGAATAAACTGAAGGGTATCTCTGATCCAATATGTTTTCCAGAGAGTACTAGCTGTTATTAATGCTGATCAATTTTCTGGTATCCAGAGCAAAATATGGATTATTCAAATGAGTGCTTTTACTTCTAACCTCTCATTTCTTTTAGGCTAAATCCAAAGAAAAACAGCAAGGTTGAAGATATTGAAATAACAAGTATTAAGGATGTTAAAAAAGGCCAGTTAGTGAGAGGCTATGTCAAATCAATCACTGCATCAGGTGTATTCTTTGGGTGAGTAGCCTGAGAAAATTACTCTGGCAAGTGATGTGTCTTGGAGAACTTCTTTTGAATGAAGGAAYGTGGAATCTTGTTTGGGGATGGTCTCTGGCATAATGTGAGGTTGTAAAATTAATTTCCTCCTGGGAATCAAGATGTTGTGGATACTGTCTTGAGTCTATGAAACTGAAGTAGGCAAAGTTAGTGTGAMACTTTATAGAACTGGTGGTGCCACAAATGAAGTCACTGCACTTYATTTTTCTTTCCCCCATCTTAGAATACTAATTTTTGATTTTCTTCCTCTTCTCAGCTTGTCCTCTTCTCTCCTGGGCCGAATCCTGTTCCAGAATGTTTCCCCTTACTTTGTACAGAAACACTCCTTATATGAAAARTACCTACCTGAGGGAAAACTGCTCACTGCCAAAGTGCTTAGGTAGGTCCAATATTCTTTAAAAGGGTCTGTGCATTAGTAGAAAGGAGAGGAAGGAGGAGGAGAATGGAAAGAGGGAGGATAAAAGACAGGAAGGTTTGAAAGAAGTTCAGATCCTTGCTGTCATTGTAAATGTTTGATTTCTTTTTCTTATTCTTCTGCCCTGCTACGCCTGGCAATGCACCACAGTGTAAATAGAAAAGAAAAACATATTGAGCTCTCTCTCCTGCCTGAGGACACYGGGATGCCAAGTGTCTTGCCTGAATCCCTAGGCCTACCACAATATGGAGCAGAGGAAGTGAAAAGAGAGGCAGRTGATGAGGAAAAAACAGAAGAGCCTAAGCTGAAGACAAAAAGAAGAAGAGGAAACTCTGAAAGTGGTCAGGTATGGGTGTGATTGCACAGGATGTGCTAAAGGACTTCATTGGTTCACATACTGAAGGGACTAGGAAGAGTCCATCTCATCCCAGAAGGATAACTCTCAGGAATTAAACAGACTAGGAAAAAAATTAAATTGCATTGGAGGTTACAAAGATCAAAAGCTATTCTTTTGGGTGGGAGCTAATAGGTAGCAGCCCAGTTGTGTTGCCTCTCTGTCTGGTCTTTGTAGGAGAGTGTGGGTTTATTCTCTGCTGTCTCTGTTACGGGAGGGAGTAGTGGGGGATGCTGTGCCAGGACACTGCCCTCTCTCTGCTGCYAGGCTCTTTACTTTGTGATCAGAATTGCTTTTAAGATCATCACAGTTTGCCCTCCACCATCCACTCATTTCCTGCTTGTTGCAGGTGGCAAAGCCAAAGAAGAGGAAGATCTCCCCAGCAGATGAAAATGACAGTGGAATCGAGGTGTACTACCGTGAGGAAGATGAGGATGATCAGGAAGAAGAGGCAGCTAAAAAGAAATCTAAGGTGAGAAATTTGGAGGAGAACCTGAGCCTGAAATGTCTTTCTAGCCCTATTTAGGTGTGTGAGTTTGACTTGAAAGATGGTAAGTATTACTGCTGCAGATAGGAGTGACACAAGCTGGTGTTTTTGTCATCTGAAAATGGCTTGAGGTGGATTGAACTTAAGTTACAGCAAAGCTGGTCACCAAGTTAATGTTTTTTGCTGCTGGGCTGTTTGCAAGTACAAGAAGTCAATAGTACTGTCCAGACACTTGCCACAAGCAAAGAGCAGTTGTCTGATCTCAGTTTAAGAACTTAAAACCCAGGGTATTTTCTGTCTTCCTCCAAAAAGGTAAAGAAGCCTGGTGAAGCTCCCAGGCTGCAAGTTTCCATGGGCTTCACCTGGGATGAAGACAGTGCAATGGATATACCTGTGCTGAATCAGAAGGAAGAGAGCTCAGAGAGCGAGGAGGAGGAGGACATGCAGTCCAAGGTACTGTGTAATTGTGTTGTCTACACTGGAGACACCACACTGGCTCTAACGTSATGTTTTTGTATTTGCATGTCTGTCTGCCCTGTAGCAAAGCCTTTTAACCYGAGGGAATGTCTTTGACAGCTGACACAGAACTTGTTCAGCTATTGTGAACACTGACTTTAGTACCAGATATCTCTGAAGCAGAGGAGAAAAGGCCCCATTTTAGCATGACTGCATGAAAAATAGGGTTTCTCATGTTGACACTCTTTAGAGTCAAACAAATGTTTTCATGAACATGAAATTTTTGTATTTAATGTTAGCTCTTGATTTTTACTCTCCCGAGTTTTATAAACTTACAGAAAAACCTGGAGATTAAAAACTTTTCAAATTACAGTCCTCTTATTTAGAAAAACACCAAGTATCAATCTTCTTTTATGCTATAACTTTAGAAGGGTTTTCCAGTGAGAGAAATTCAGCAAAATCAGAAACAAGTTCATTAACTCCTTTCATGTTTGCTCTACAGGATTTCCCCTGTCCCTCAAAWCTCAATTCTGTAAAGGCCATGCATRGYTGATACTTTAWTGTCCAAGGTAAMAAGGCAGAGAACTATGGCAYTGTYRCTTAYAAATTTAGAYCTGAGTCACCCTAGTGATCCAGCAACATGCCCCAGTTGTACACRGAGAGAAATTGTGTTGGATTTTTACAGAGTAAAGGAGGGTGGTGGTGAATATTGGCCTGGAGGGTAAAGGTGGAAGAATGAGATGGAAGGGTGAAGTGTGGATCCTGCATTTGGGGTGCCAGACCAAAGTATTTGGTCCCTCAACATATTTCATTAGAAAAAAAAGGATTAAATGTATTGCTGGTCTTCTTTGAGGTGTGAACTGTGTGAGATGGGGTGGTGTGTATCATTTTCATCCTGTCTTAAACAATTGGCCTCATCTCTTCTTGTGGAAACTGCTTAGCCTTGGACATACTGAGGTCTGGCAGTTCTTTAGCTGGACCTGCCTGTTACCCCATGAAGTGCCTGCCCTTCCTGATTCCTCCTGTTTTGTTCTTTCAACTAAAGAAACAAACAAAAAAGGAGAAGGAGCTGGAGAAGCAGAAGAAGGAGAAGGAGCTTTGCAAATTGGAGGCAGCTTTAATGGACCCGAATCGGCAGCCSCAGTCAGCAGATGACTTTGACCGCCTGGTGCTGGGCAGTCCCAACAGCTCCATCCTCTGGCTGCAGTACATGGCTTTCCACCTCCAGGCTACAGAGATTGAAAAGGCCAGAGCTGTGGCAGAGAGAGCACTTAAAACAATCAGTTTCAGGTAATAATGAGGCTCTGTAATKGGGCTCTGCTTTTCTTTGCCCCAGAGAATAAATCATGGGATAGCTGTGGTGAAAGTACAGTGGTAGTGCCAGTGTGTGTAAATTGTGTGGAGTAACAGAGTGTGTTTCAGTGAGCTCAGAAGGATTAAATGGTATCAGCTGTCAGCTGGCCCTTTGAAGGTCTGGCTTGGGTCATCACTGGTGTCTGACAGCAGACCTCCTGCAGCTCACGAGTGCAGGAACTCCTGAAGGTGTCACTGAGGGCACAGACATTCTTCTGGGCAATCAGAAGCATTTGGAAGAGCATAATGCCATCAGTGATGTTGTCCTTAAATTAAAACTTTAACAAACTGTGAAACTCTTATTGCTTTTGCCATAGGGCTGTACCTTAAATTATGTGCTTTCTTGACTCATCCTTCTGGTTTATAATTACAAACAACAGTGATAAAAAACTGTAGTGGGAATCAACTGCTGTGCTCTATGCCAAAAGTGGTGTTGCAGGGAGCAGTATGTCGTCTTTTTGTTCTGGAGGCCTGCTGCAAGTCAGTGAGTCTTGTAGGGTCATTTGCAAAAACCTGGTGAAGACTGGCAAAAGGCTAAATATTCTTGTTCACATTGTTTTAAGGGAGGAACAGGAGAAGCTGAATGTCTGGGTAGCTYTGCTGAACTTGGAGAACATGTATGGTACTGAGGAGACTCTGATGAAGGTCTTTGAGAGAGCTGTTCAATACAATGAACCTCTGAAAGTCTTCCAGCATCTGTGTGACATCTATGCCAGTTCGGAGAAGTACAAGGTGAGACAGTGCAAGCAGGTCCCTGGCATGTATTCCATTCAGTCCTGCCAGTAAACTGCAAATGCTAGCTGTGTGAGCTGAGAGCTGTCAGATGTTGGGCCTGTCCTGTTCTTAACTGGAATTAATGGTGATGATTGAAAGTAGGCAAGGATGCATTGATGTCTGCTTTTGTGTCATAAGTATTTAGAGATACCCAGCCTAAAAATAAGAGTTTCAAAGCTACAAGGCTTTRTTATGAATCTGATTGATCTAACACAGCTCTGCCCTTCCAGCAAGCAGAAGARTTGTACCAGACAATGCTGAAGCGTTTTCGTCAGGAGAAATCCATGTGGCTGAAATAYGCCTCTTTCCTCCTAAAGCAAGGCCAGGCTGAGGCTACACACAGGCTTCTGGAGCGTGCTCTCAAGGCTCTGCCCACCAAAGAACGTAAGCTYTCTCTGCCCCAGCCTTAATGTGGACCTTAATGTTGACATAAGATGGGCTGCTCTCTGGTATCTCTGCCTGTGACAGCATTTGTAGTAAGTGGAAAGTGCAGCCATCTGACTCTCAGGGGAGGGGATCTTCCAATCTGGGCATCACTGCTGAATCCACCAGTAACAGAATCTGCTGTGATGCACAAAAGCAGAGCACCTGAAGCACAGGCAGCTTTGAGTTTTAAAGCCCTCTAGAAAAGTTCACTTGGTCTAAGCCCAGGTTGTGGGGCTGCCCATGGGTGCTGCATGATATGTTATGAACATAAAAAAAAACCCTCTCTTTCCCACTGAGAGCTGAAATGGGAAGTGATCTGTGACCCTTATCTCCCATCACTTTGATCCCACCTTGGTCCAGAACCTCTTTACAGTGGAGCCTTTTTGTCTCTGGGTGGACCTGGTGCTGTCTGTGCCTACCTTTGTTCTGTGTCATTCTCACTCATATTAGTTCACATGGAAGAGAGTTGCTGTGATAGCCTAACATGTCATTACTTGTTCCAGATGTAGATGTCATTTCAAGGTTTGCACAGCTGGAGTTCCACTCTGGGGACACAGAACATGCCAGGGCACTCTTTGAGAGCATTCTCAGCAGCTATCCCAAACGGACAGATGTTTGGTCCATCTACATGGACATCATGATCAAGCATGGCAGCCAGAAGGAAGTGCGGTGAGTTGTGCAGCAGGTTGGGAAGGGGCAGAGCAAAGCTGAAAAGAGCAGAGGTAACCTCAGTGTGAAGTTGTATAGAGCTTCCCAGAGCAGAGCAAAAGGGATTTTTTCTTTTTCCTTTTCACAAAACTGGGGTGTGTGGAAATGCTTATCCTTGCTGGGACTGAGCAGACCCCCAAAGAGTTCCACAGGCCAGAGGGGAACTGATTTGTGAGTAGTGGCCTGCATGACAGAAAATAGAGGGCTTGTACTGAGGTTCTGTTTTTCTGCAGGGATTGCCTTTTTGCAGATTGTATCTGAAGGGTGAGATCAATCTTTAATAATCAGTCTTTTATATCTTGTAACATAAAAACGGAGAAACATTTTTTTTCCATCTTCGTTATTGACAGTTGACAAAGGAAATMATTTTCCACATCCACTTAATGAATGCATGGTCCATTGTCTGGATCTTTGTTTARGTTGATCAGCAGCCTTACAGTTTTGCAAGCAAGTAGAAAGCTTCTACTTTGAGATTTTGGCTAGTTGTCAGCAATCTCTTTCTTCAAGCACTGGCACTTTGCAGCAGTTTCCATTGAATGTTTGCCCTGACTTTCTACTCTTTGTTAAAACATAGGGTACAGGGCTTGTATTAAGTGCTGTCACTAATGCAATGATCTGAATCTCTTTGGTTTCTTGCAGGGACATCTTTGAGAGGGTCATACACCTAAGCTTGGCACCAAAGAAGATGAAATTCTTCTTCAAACGCTACCTGGATTATGAGAAGAAATTTGGTACAGAAGAAAGCGTCCTGGCTGTTAAAAGAGCAGCACTTGARTATGTGGAGACCAAGAGTTCCCTTGCTGACACCTAAGTGTGGTGCAAGTAAAAGCAGAGAGACTTGGCTTTCCATGCAGTGTGGGAACTGAGAGATGTGGAGTTCTGCTGGGACTGCCCAGGGACAGTGAGTTTCTGGAGAGTGTCTGTGATCAAACCGGCCTGGAAAGAACACACAATCAAATGAAAAGATTTGATAAATGTTTGCAGCTTTGTCCAGATGTTACAAATAACCCCAGTCTGTTGATTACATGTTTTTAAATACAGACTGTTTTATAATCAAAAGAAGCATCAGCCATACCTGTTTTACTTTCCTGGGGAAATGGTACAGTTATGACACACTGCTTTTAAGTACAGCAATGTCTTATAAATTGATTTCTCTCACTGTTAAGATGGCAGAGAAGATTCTTGCCTTTTGGATGAATTAACACTTCAAAAGATTTATCTCAGGTGCCTTTGTGCTCATAGAAATTTGCAGTGCAACACCAGATTGTGGCATAGTTGAAAGTGGAAGGAACCTCTTGATAAYCATCTGGTTCAAGCTCCTGCTCAAAGCAGGGATCAGTTAAAGACTAGGTTGCTCAGGTCCACTCCCAGTTTGGTTTTGATTTCCCAAGAATGGACACTTGACAACCTCTCTGGTCAACCATCTCTTGTTACAAGTTGCAAGAGATTGATCACAGAAAAAATTGTGATTTTTTAGTAGTCCTTGCCTCTTTAGAGAAATCACCAAAGCAAAAAAAAACGCTTTTTCTGTGCTGAAAATAAGTCATCCCAATCCAATCTTCTGCTTGGAAAAAGCCGAGTATCTTGGGTACTTTAATCTGTCACTGATGTCGGTGTCTTATGGTTCATATTCTTAACAATTCTATTTTCTTGTAACTTTCCACTGAGATTGTGAGTATGATCAGCCACATGTTTTACAGAGAACTCAAGRCAGGGGGAAAATCAGGGTCTGCCAAAAAGGCATGATTATTCAGTGTGGACACTAATGAGTGGATGCCCAGCTTTGAAATACTAAACTTGAAGAGTCTTACTCATTGTAGTACTCTACAAACCAAAACCAGAGCTCTGCAGGATCCAGCTATTCTGCCTCTGTGAATGCCCAATGTTGGCAAAGCTGGATGATTCAGCATTTATTTTATTCCCAAATCCGTTGGGATTGAAAAACACATAATTTCACTTCTTGCCCCCAGGGAGAGCAGGGTGCTGTACTTGGATTTTGTTTAATGGTCTTATAATGGAGGAGGCTGATTGCAACATCCAGTAGCAATGGCTGCTTTTTTGAAAGAACACAGCTTCAATGATGRTGGCTCTTTCTTTTGGTTTAATTAGTTGCATAATAGAACATGTAAATAAGCGTTGCAATAGAAACCAAGATCCCTTTGAGGTATTGTTTCTTCTTCTCTACTGGGGCTATTAGAGTCTCTGTGTAAGCAGGAAAAGTGAAAGACCTGTGTGTAATTCTCTGTACTGGAGGAACCTGGTTTGAACCCATCTTGCTGCTTGGAGCTGTGCCCTGTGGGCTGCTCTGTGATGGGGTGGTTGTCTTTGGAGGAAAGGCAGGGAGTGTGAGCTTGCAGCTTGTGTGATCCAGCTTGCCAGTAAGATGGGTGACTCGATTTCCCTCTTGGCATTTCAGTGAGAAATCTAACCTGGCTGCTTGTGCTTGTGTGTAAAGGCATGCGGGTTAATGTTCCTCACCCCACCATTGTCACTGGGGACACTGAGTGATAGGAACAGCAGGGATATTCCTGAAGGTGCTGATGTGCCAGGAGGGGCAGAAGCCTAGGGCTGTCTCAGTGGGGACCATACTCAGGGTGCCAGAGGAGAGGAGAAAAACCAAATCCCTGTGATTGCAGACAAAATTTCTGAGTGCGGTGTCTTGCTCCACTCCTTAGTGTTCRCTGTCTACTCAAACATGCCTCTGCAAAGAGGGAGGGAAAACAGACAAGCTGAACAAGCCCCTAGCCCATCCCAGCACGTGGAAAGAGGATGGATTTAATGTTGAAGAGAAGGCATGTAAACAGAGCAAAAGATGGTTTGTGCTCATGGTTTATATTTAGGATGAAAATCCACTTTTGAGCATTACGTGCCTTGCCCCTTTCCATCAAAGCAGGGAAGAGGAAGAAAAGGAACCAGAGTAGAGGTGCTTCAAAGGAATGAATAGGACTATCAAGGAGGAAGGCAAGGGAAATGAAGGAAGTAATGAAGGAAATCTGCTTTGTTTCAGCAAGATACCTCGTGTCTGCTGGCTGTGTGGGGGTGGCGTGCGTGTATGCATGTTCACACTGGAGGGCCAGTGAGAAGAAATGCAAATGAGCTCCCTTTCATCTCAAGTTAATGCAATTYCATTTAACTTCCATCTGATTATTTCTGTGGATTAGTTGATGGTGAGGCTGGGAGCCAAGCCTTCCCACAAATGCAAAGCAAATCTGTAGAGAGGCTGAACAGGGATCCTGGGATGCCTCGCCCATTAAGCGGTTTTCCAACCTCTTTATGTGAGGGAATACCCTCCAGCTCTTTCTTGCAAGATACTGTACTTGTAAAAAGCTTTCTAAATAATTTTCTCTCCTTTGCTGCAATTGTGTATCCTGATATACAAGATCTGTGCTACTCACTACAAGAATAACTTAAAAGCCATGTTGYTAGCTTGTAATATGTGGTAATACTTTAAAACATTCTAGGATGATTTGGATAGGAGAGAATCTGAATGTTTAATAGAAAGAAATATAAGTTCCCAGTCCCTGACTTCAAAGAGAATGTTAAATTATGTCTTTTATGCCCCCCTGAAAAAAMCTCAAAAGGCAAAGAAAAATAACTCTCATTTAATAATTTATTTAAAATCTCTTTGTGTGCAAGCCCCTCTGAGTTCTGTGGGTTTGAGCTGTTTTTTGAACAACTTAAGGCTTTTTGGTAAGTGGCACAGTGTAAAAGGAAGTTGTACCTATAACAAAAGAGTTCAAGTAGGAAAATCAAACTTCTCTGTTGTGCCAGCTCTTCAAACGGTGTTGGATACATAGGTCTGACCCCTGGGAGAAAAGGGACTGTGCAATGTCAGAGGAGCAGCCTTGGAGCCATAGTCACACAGTGTCCTGGTGAGAGTAGTAATTTTACACCTTTCTGGTTTTGCTTTTCCCAAGTTCATGAAAGAGAGCTTCTGCTCCAGGGGCCAATTAAGGCAGTGGAAAGAGTTTTAGAAAATTCAGTGGTAGATGYGTAGGGAGAGAGCTGCTCTCCCATCCTGTTCCTGCTGTCCCTTGTTGCTCCAGGCCTGCAGTCCCAGTGCAGCAGATGGGTGTATGTAATGTGCTCTTTGGGCTGGCAGCTTTCTCATCCCCTTTCCCTCTGAGAAAGATGCTCCATTAATACAACTAAGTAACTACAATTACATGGTATATACACTATATGTATGTTTATATATACATATATGTAAAGCTAACTCTGGCTGAGGTCTTCCTGCAGCTTGCAACGCAAAGGACTCTCATCTGAAGCTTGATGAGAAATGCTATGAGCTGCAGACAGTGGTGTGGCTCACTGTGGGTACTGATACCTCTCAGTCTCCATCACTGTACCTTGCCCCAAAGCTGTTCTGCTGATGKTGCCTCCTCTGCATTTATAAACTCGTGGTGACCATTTGGGCTCATTAGAGATTGCCAGGTACTTCAGTAAGAACAAAGGGAGTTTGGTGTGCTACCCAAATTTCAACTTGGTAATTACAGGGTGCCTTTCTAAATACCAGGAATATTRGTGATTCCTCCTGMTTTAGTCTTTCAATTATTTGGTGTACATTACTGACCCATTCTTTCCCAGATGGCATTGAATCCTCCTTACCACAGGAATTTACCTACTGCTTCCATCTTTTCCCTGCACTGTAAAGTCTTTAAAGTGCTTTAGGACTTACCTGTGTAACAGGCATTGCAGAAGTGTGTAAGAAGATATTAATGTCGATAAAACAAGTGRGTGTGTGGGATGGTTGGGGCTGTGGGAGTGACAAGTGGGACTGCAGGAGTCAYAGTGAGAAAGTTGTGCCTGTCTCTTGTTCCCCACTGTTTCTGCTGGTACATCAGGCAATGGGCTGCACTGGCAGCCTGGAGCTAAAGGCTGTATCTGCTCTTTGCTCCCCCGTGTCTCTGGGAACAGCAGTGAGACTGTTGCTCCTGAGGGAGGGGTTCCCCAGCTCAGGATATTGTTTATCAGTCTGTTCCCTGAGGCTGTTGATCCCTGTTCACCTGCTGAGAGAAGTAATCCTGCYGGGAGGAATGCTCCCAGTGCATCCCTCAGCTGTGTGCTGATACTGGAAGGCCTGCCAGGCAGTCTGGGGAAGCACTGCCAGTGCCTGCCTGTCTTAGGAAGCCAAAAACAGYAGTTCATGGCCTTCTGGGGTTGGCCCGTTCCCTTCCACGCCTTTGGCCCATTTGTGGAGCCGGCTGTAGAGGGGGAAGCCCTTGTTCTCCCGGTAGATGTAGACGCCYGTGATGGCGTTCCACTGGGGGCTCGGCTGGACACCCTCCACTGGGAACTCCTGCACCAGCTCCTTCTCCTCCTTGTCCAGCGCCACAAAGCCGAAGAATTGTTTCACGTTCTTGGCTGCCAGGATCCTGGAGTGGACCTCGGCCGTGCGGCGGAAGAGCTTGTCCTCGTTGGAGCGGTACTGGGCCCAGTAGGCCTCCTGCCGRTAGCTCAGCGGCGAGCAGCAGTGCTTCAGGCACTTGGTCAGGAAAATCAGCACCGCAACGATGCCGATGAGCAGCCAGCCGAAGAGCTGGGGAGAAGAGAGAGGCGGTGTTAGGACATGGCAGGGTGCTCTTACCCACTCCCTGGGGCTCTCTCCCTGCTGTGCCTACCTGCGACTCGTATCTCAGCCTCCGTGTCACCTCGTCCCTGAACTTGGTGAGGTTTGCCGGGACATCTCTACAGGGGAACTTGGCCAGCACCTCGGCCCCAGACTCAGCTGGAAACTTGTCCAGGGAGGATGGCTTGACGAACTCGCTGAGGGCACAGATGTAAGCTTCCCCACGCAGCAGCGAGATGACCGACCAAGTGATGGGTGCCACGGACGCCCGGCCCATGATGGAGCCGAAGAGGAGGAAGGTGGCAGCGGCAGAGAAGTTCTTGGTGCCGCGCTTGTGGCACTCGGCCACCAGATTCCAGGTGTGGTTGTTCCAGATGACACCGATGAGGAAGAGGGCCAGGGCYGGGACACCGATGGCAGCCAGCCCATAGATGTAGTTGCGGGCAGGGGAGCAGGGGCAGTTGAAGGCAACGACTGAGAAGAGCTCCTCACTCCCCACTGTGCCCAGAGCCACCAAACCATTGAAGATCATCACATCTTTGCTCTTGAAGAACAAGGAGAGGAAGCGGAAGTTCTCAGCGATGAGGGCGGCCATCTTGTCCGCTGAGGCACTCCAGCTGAGATGTGAGTGCTGCAGCAGGGGCCGTGCTGGCTCAGCCCCAGCACTGAGGAACACTCCAATGGGGGGTGAAAGGGCCTGGTGCCAGGAGCTGTTCCAGAGTGAGACACCTTCACTGATGTCCCTTCCTCCCACCTGGTGTCCCAGCCTCTGGAGCTGGTTGCTGATACCAGGGATTCTTCACAAGGGGCTGAAAAAGGACTTGGCCTTGGCCATTTTRGTTTCCCACCTAGCTCTCCAGAAGCTTCACTACAGCAAAGATGACAGGTGGGACATCTCTTTCTGTCCCTCTCAATTGCATGTTTGTYCTCTTTCCTTCTCCTTGGTTTTAGTCACCTCCCACAGCTGCAATTATTGTCAGTGTCACTGGCAAACCCTTGATGATCTCCCAAGCCTGCAATGAAGGACACCATGTTACTGGGAAAACTGGGCCAGAGCGATGGCATTAGGATGTGTCCCCAGCCCTGCCATTGACTCACACTAGCCCAGCCACATGTGGCACGTGGGTGCTGGGGCTGTGCTCCTTTGAAGGTRCTCTGTGTGGCTTTTGCCTCCCTCTTTAGACCTGATGAGTTAATATTTATTAATAGACACAGGAATGCGAGGAAAGCAGCAAGGGGCACTGTGAGGCATCCCAGCAGATTTGGGGGCACAAAAATGTGGCATGGGAGGTCACATTTGCTGAGGAGGGTTGAAGGGATGCTTGAGGGCTGTTGCAACCAGCAAGAGAAGTTACTTTCTGGAAAAGCAGAGCTTATCTTGATGACCCAGGATACAAACACCAAATGCTGATAGAGCAATTACGTGGGAGCTTTTGCTAAGATTAGGTGTGGCAGGATGATCTCCCATCCTGCAGCTGGTTTACATAATCGTGCTCCTTGTCCTGGCCTGCAGTCCCAGCTCAGCCTCTTAATTTTGCCCTGAGACTGAGCCCCTCAATGTGCAGCCKCAGTGCCAGAGATGCTCTTTGGTGCCCTTTGCCTGTGTTATACCCCACTGACAGGGCTACAGGCACTCAGGGCCAAGCAGGGCAAAGCATGTGCCTTGATGGTTTTTTTAAGGGCAGGGAAATAACTGGGGAATGTGTCCACACACTCTGCAGTTCTGTCCATTCCCCCATCCTGTCTGCAAGCCCGATTCCATTAATTTCTTAGTTGACTTTCCATCAGTTCTGCATACCCACAGGGTTTCTTCTCAGAAAGCCTCAGGTACCTTGCWAACTCTGGGAACCCTCACCCGTGTGATGAAACCCGCTGGCCTCAGGGGAACTCCTGTCACCAGGGTTTGCTGGAGACAGGAAGTGTCTGGCTCACAACTAACCGTCTCTGGCAGCTTGCACAGTGCTCGAAGCACTGGCACACATCTGGGGCTACCTGGGAGCCCTGGCCCACAGGGCTGCCCCAAAGTCTTCCCTGGGCCACCCCCAAATGGGTGGGACAAGACTTCAGGGACATTACTGCAGAAGAGACAAAGACACTTTGATCCGTATGGTCTTTTGCACCAAGCTTGCTCATACACTGCTTTAAATCACTACTGTGCCTCAGTTCATCTGCTGCCTCAACAAATCCTGGTTTATTCCCTTTCTCYGTGGGCCAGAGGAGGGGAACAGGGGTATAAATTTGGCCTGTATTCTTTGCTGGGTCTAACCCATGGCAATCCCTTTAAAGTCACACTGTGATATGGCTGAGTTCAAACACAAACAGCCATTAATGTTTTCCTGCAGCTGCCCAGTTYTCCATATGCAAAACTCCCTCTGCAAAGGAGACAGACCAGCTGAAGACTGCCACCACGTGATGGGGAGCCAGGCCTCCATCTCCATGCTTGGTGGAAGTCCACGTTTGCAGCCAGATGCTAAACCCACAAACTTGTTCTAGTTCAAGCATCTCTTGTTAGTTACCCACAAACAGCCCTGATAAATACGGCTCTATAACCTTCCTGACAGAGGCTGGCAAACGGCAAAGCAAAAATCTGAGGAGCTGGCAAAGAGAAGTATTGGCCATTTGGAGAAGCTCTCCGTTTCTCTGCTTGGTAGTTATGGTCTGGGAGAGAAAGTTGGTTAGAAGGGGAGAAGTCGTTTGCAGCAGGTAAGTCTTTAGAAACCTCTGTTTCCTTCCCCAAAATCTATATGAAAGCAAGAAAAAATYAAGTCACTTACTTGAAAAAGTTGCTGAAACCAGTTCTGGAGCCTTCTCGGCCCTTCCTGTGCTTTTCGCTCAGGCTCTGGTCGCAGGGGGGCTTCCAGCAGCACACAGGGCTGTGCAGGAGTCGTGATGAAACTGAGGCCGGTCTGATGGGTGAAGTGAAAGCTTTTGAAAACAGCCTCAACAGTTCGGAAAGGCTTCCCTATTCAGTTTGAAACATGCCCTCCGCTGTCGGCTTTTAGGAAGAGGGAGGAGGTTGTTCTTAGGCCCTGAGCTTGGGTGGGGCAAAGAGCAGGCGCTTGGCTTCTGCTATGTGCGCGGCTGAGGTTGTGCCTTTAAAAAGAAAAAAAAAAAAGGAAACGAAAAGCTGAGAGAATGAGTCACTGGAAAAAGCACATCGTGCTTTCTCAGACTCACGATGCAGATGTGCTACGGCTGGGCGGGATGGCCCGGAGTTCGCCTGGAGAACGGGAGTGATGCCTTGCAGGGGTGCAGCGGGGAAATGGTGGATCCCCCCAGCCCGCATTGCTCCCTTTGTGCCCCGGGAATGCAGTCATGCCGGTGGGAGCTGCTCTAAGCAGGCCGGGACGGCGCGGGGGAAGCCCATGGTCCCAYGAGAAGGGTCAGAAACTTCAGCGCATGGGAGCCGGCTGAGCCAGCGGGAAGGCGCCCGCCTGGGTGGATTTTGGGGCCAGGTTCCGCTTCCCCCACCCGGGAGCGAGCGGYGGGGCTGCTGCAGCAGGCTGGGGGCTGAGCACGGCCGGGGCCATGTGTGCAGGGCTGGGCACTGCCTSATTTTTGGCGAGAGCTGTGCATTCCTGCCTGGTTCAGCTTTTCCGTTCTCTCCTTCCTCTGCTTGCCTGCGAGGCAGCCGAGAGTGCCTCACTTTCTCTTTGTTCCCTCCTCTCCACCATCTGTTCCTCAGCTCCAGCTCCTGCCCAGCCTGTTGCAGAGGCCGGAGCCCATCTTCCYTCCCCAGCCCTCCTGCCGTGTTGTCTCCGGGGTTAAACTCAACCCTCCCCAGAGAATGTCTTCAGCACAGGCAAATCTTCAGCAACGCCCACGACCTCCTCCGCCCCGAGCAAATCTAGGCTTATCCAGCGCTGGCAGTTCAGCCGGCGGGATTTTTGGACCGTCTTCCTTCCTAGCCCCAGATGTGGGGTCCCCGGGCGGGTTTTTGCAGCTCCCGGTAGTTTGGGTGCGGTGCSCCCCTCGCTGATGCCTGGGGCTGGCTCCCCTGAAGGCTCGGTGGGTGCCCCCAGGACTGCTCCGTGCTCAGGGCGCTGCTGCAAACCGGGATCAGCACCGGCACCGCAGCCCGGCTGAAATCCCGGGACTGGCGGGTTCCCTAGGGAAGGCTCGCCTCCCAAAGGCAATGAGCAATGTCCCTGGAAATACATCATGAAGAGGAGAACCTGCCCGCTCTATGAAGATTCTGCTACATGGGGACAAAGCTCAAATCCTAAAATTCTTAGAGGTCCAAAAAGCTTCTCGTTGCAAATAGTTATTCTGCACCTAGTTATTCTGATACCTTAATGGCTGTGCCATGGAGTCTGCCATCTCTCCGTGCTGCTSGCCATCGTGGGGACTCTGAGCGCGCCTTTCACAGTGAGCCACAAACAGCAATTGAATCGCAAATAATAGGAGTGGAAACCAGCTTTATCTTTTAATCTCCTTTGCTTTGTAAATCAGGTTTTGTGTCAATTAATTTCTGGGCAGGTGCGTTAATTAAAGTTTGGGTGTGAAGATTAATGACAAAACCATGTCATGCTCCTTTCTCCTGGGAGCTGGCCAGATTTAGCCTGYCCTTGACTAAGGGCTTGCTAAGGTGCACTCACAGTAGCCAGGAGAATTTCCTCATCATTTTGGTCCTTTGTTCTCTTCTCCCCAAAGCCTCTGCGGAGTTACACATTGATAATTAAGGTTTATGCAAATGACAGTCACCTCAGTTACTGGCCAGCCATAATAAGTTGTTTCAACAAGAACCCCACAGCAGAAATTTCAAGGGCATGAACATCTCATAAGGGATATGGCAGGGCTAAAACTCATCCCTTAAAAGGGGTTTGCCTTCTGCATATTTGTAATAAAAYGAGAGCCACTGGGAAACAGTCTTCTGGGCTGTGATTTCCACAGTCACCTCGAGGGCCTGCATCCTGTCATCCTCAGTTTCTTTGGAAGTGGGCAGCCACCTTTTTTTGTGCAGGATCGGCAGTGGCTTCCCAGCTTCTCCTCAGAGAGCCAGGGCTGGCTGCTGCTGGCGGCCATGCACTGGCAAAACACTTCAACTCATGGAGCCTCAGCACCCCGGGCTTGGCCTGGGGGCTCTCCCAGTCCTTTTCATTGTATCCAAGTAAAGAAACACCAACAGCTTTTGTAAACAGCTTTTATAAATCCTGGTGTCTGAGCACAGAGCTTGAATGGTAAGCCTAAATTATTTATTTGCCTCCTTAAACAAACACCCAGGTGGGTTTTTAACAACAGTCTTTGTGTCAGGGAGAAGTCCAGGAAAAATTGTAAGAACAAATCCTCCTGAGGCAGATTTGTGGCAAGTTGTTGGCCTGGCCCTGTCTGTGCTCCCTGCTGCTGAATGATAGCTGCTGTCCTTGTCTGGACACTTCCCTCAAGGAGCATTTCTGTGGAATGTTTGTTTAATAGACCCTGTGACTCCAACCATTTCTGTCACATGTAGTGTGATATGGGATATCCCTTAACCAGCCTAGTGCTTTGGTCAAATTTGTTTTAAAGCTTTTCTTGGCTTGGAAGCTGTATGTCTGTGGGGATGTAGTGTGTGGAGGGGTAATGGGATCTTTTAGGGTTTCACAACTTGGCAGGAGAAAGAGGCACCCCCAGCTTGYTACCCCACCATAGGATTTTTAATACTGCCTAAACCCAAATGCACTGCTCAGAGCTGAGCATGTAAAAGAGAGGAAGTTTTGCACATCTGATAGTGTCTGTCTTGGCAATTGCCACAACACTGGTGCTCGGTGGTGTGGGACACACGACACCCCTGGTTGCCACGTTGCACCTTTCAGTATCCCTGGGGCTTGTCCATCATGGCCTTGAATAATTGTCCCTCCTGGCCCAAAACTCGTTACCTGAATTACTGATGCTGTAGGACTGGATGTGAGAGCAGATGGGGTCACACCAGCACCACTGAGCCCATTGGGTGCCCGTTCCCCTGAAGCCACAGTGGCACTGGCCCTTGCTGGTGCCTGGTTCTTCCTGCCCTCTCTGCAGCATCTCACAGAAAGATYCTGCCTCTGCACAGCCATGGCCCCTCACACACAGCTGTAGTAGGCAGCTGTCTCTCTTCGGGGCRCAGAGGGGTGTGTGGGGGGCTGCCCTTCTCCTGCCCAGCCATTGCCAGTGGGGAGGGCAGCTGGGTGGAGGTTCAGTGGGGGCTTGCATCTGTGCCAGCTCTTCAGGGCCATGTTCATGGTGCCCCGGTCGGTGATGCCCAAGAGCTTCTCAGCAGCTTCCCCGGCATCTGCAGGGGCTTTCCTGGGCAGGTGGCAGCGAGTGGCCACCAGGTCTGCACTCATGCTCTCAAAGAACTGCTGGATGCAGACCTTGGCGAAGCTCCTGGCGTGCTCCGCACACGTCTCGTCGAACAGCTTGCGCTCGATGTCGATGTAGTGGGACCAGTATCTGCTCTTGAGGAAGGCAGCCTGGCTGAAGCAGGGCCGAAGGGATCTGACCAAGAAAGCCAGCATGGTCATCAGCAGCACAAAGCACCAGCCCAGAGCCTGGAGGGACCAGGGGGAATCAAAGCTGTCACAGGCAGGCAGAACACAAGCCCCGCATTTCCTACCACCAGCAGAATCCCCCTGGTTTGCAAACAAGCCTGGCCCCACTGTGGGCTGTTTGACATTTGACTGTGATTATACTGTCAAGCTGGACAAGGGAACCATATGAACTACATCAGTGCATTTGTGCTGAAATTTTGTTCAGTGCACCCACACGGGCAGCACCTCRCTTCCTGCCTTGTAGAGCATCAGCAGGCACTGACCATAAATAACACCAGGGCTGATTCTTGCACCCAATGCTTGGTCCTGCCTCCAGTACGACTGGCTCATCTGGGTCTAGGGTAGTCTTTGTCCTCTGACTTGCAGGATTGTTCCAGGGTTTATGCAGCTGTCTAACTCTGTTTCTGAGTTGTTGGACCTGGTAACATCTACTGTGAGTGAGCAGCAGTGACAGCTCCTCTGTTAATGGGGTTTGACAGGGTGAGGTGAGGGCAGAGCCAGGGCCAGTCTGTCTTGTTCACCATCAGTCTTAGCTCAGGCTGCCACCAGGCTGTACTGACAGAGCTTATGAAGTTGAACACCACTGGAAATGCAACCACCTAAAAGAGCACCTGGGAGGAAGCAATCTAGGTGGGAGCTCCTGTTTTTCAGCTCCCAGTGCTTTCCAGCTAAGCCCTAGCCAGGAAAATCATCTTTGTGTCTTTGGAGAAATCCCTGTGGCTCCATTTCTCTTAAATGGGATAATAATTCCTGTCTTCCCTGAGGAGGTCAGTCACAAGAGCYGCTTTTAAACAGGAGCACGAGTGGCAGGTGTGTCAGACCATGCTGTCTCCAGCATGGCCAGGAGCACAAGGCTTGAGAGGAATTAAGCACAGGACAAGTGGTTAGTGGCACATCTTCATTTGTGGTTCCCTAGGATAGTTAATAAACACACCCTGGCTGTTCCCATGCAGCAGCAGAGACAAGTAGCATCAAGGGTTATCAGCCCTTTGCTTGCATTTGTTATAATAAGAAAAAGAGCAACTGATGGGTTATTGGGGAAGGGGACAGGCCCACCAGCCACTGAGTAAGAGCTATGTCAGCCCCTTCTGAACTTGCTTCAAACAAATGCATGCACATGGTTTGTCTGTCAYTGCCCTGCAGCCCCAGGCTGCCCAGGCAGGAGAGGGGGCCAGTTATATCAGGATGACCTACAGCTAGCTGAGTCTGAGTGCCCTGTACCCCTGCAAAATCACCAGTTTCTCCTTCTGCAGCTTGATTTCTGCAAGGAGATTCTGTCAAGGCTGGCAGTGCCTCACCCCAAGCCACCAGTGAGAGCACAGSCACGGTGCCTCTTACCTGTGAGATGCAGCGCAGGTACCTGACGGCCACTTCGTTGGCAATGAGCTCCTGCCCATTGTAGATGTCCCTGCAGGGGATTCGGGCGAGGACCCGCTGTATCTCCCGCTGGGACAGGCGGGGGTGGCTGGCATTGCCCAGGGTCTCCACGGGCACCGAGGTGCAGAAGGCACAGGTGATGCACTTGCCATCCAGCAGTGTCACCGACACCCAGACGGCGGGGGCGATCATGGCCCGCTGTGCCATGGAGCAGAACATGTAGCGCAGGACGGCCGGGTCCTTCCCCCGCTGGCCCTGCGGCCGCCGCCACTCCTCTGCCAGCATGGAGATGTTGTTGTTGAGCACAAAGCCCAGCAGGAACAAGATGAAGGGGGGCACCAGGAGGATGCCCAGCCCATAAGCCAGGTTGTAGTGTGGCAGGCAGGGRCAGTTGAAATCAAAGGCTGAGTACATCTGGGTGCTGGCAAGGGCCATGATCCCACAGATGCCATTCATGAAAGACTCCTGGTTGGACTGGAAGAACTGGAAGATCATACGAAACTTGTCCATCTTCTGTTGATTCCTTCCCCCACCAGGGTCCAAGCTGTGGCCTTGGTTTACTTCATTTRTTCAGATTTCCTCTTCAGAGAGGGGCATCACCAAGTCTCTGTGCAGTTCACTTTTTCATTCATGCTCTTCTACAGCCCCAGTACTTAAAGCAGAAAATKAAAAGTATTTTTTCTGCTGATTTTGCTGCTTACAAAAGTTTAGAGTTTGCTTCCTCCTCCACTTCTTTGGATCTGGGGCCTGGGTTGGTTTTGATTTGCAAAACCTGATTTCMTTCTTTTCCACACCCCCATTTCTGCAGTCTCCCAGCCACCAGTCCCGTTGGCTGGAGGGTGCAGGTGTTACCATGGCTGTTTCCTTGCCGGAGCGCTCTGTGCCCTGGGCAGAGTTGGCTGATTGGCCTTTGTGAACCTGTTTGCAAATGCAGGAGGTGGATGCTCCTCCCAGGGCTGAACAGGACACGCCACTTCTGCAGTGCTGGCACACATGGAGAAATGGGATTCCAGAGCTTTGCTCTTCCCTCTGTGTGTCTGCCTTGCCTCAGCAGCATCTAATGCAAGCACCTAGCAGGYCTGCGAGCCCCTACTTCTGTACCTGCTTCCCTGGGAAATAGCTTTTCTTTTTTTATGCTACAGAGAGAAGGGATAAGAAAARGAAAAGCAAAGGAAGGAGAGGTAACAGTTAGGCCAGGCTTGGCTTCCACAGCCCAAATCTAAAAGAGGTGGATGGTGTTGTTGGTGTTCTCCTGTGTCTCTGTTCCCAGTTCACAAAGCGGCCTTGATGCACTTGGTTGCTCCCTCAAGCTGGCCGAAAGATGGGGGATTATTGGGACTACAAGTGGCTGTAAAACAGACAGTGGCAAGTGCTCAGTTGCTTCTGTCCAGGCACCACCTGTGCTGCTGATGTGAGAGTCAAGACACATCTGACTGRGCAGCAACGTGACTGCCCTGGTGGCTGCAGGAAGGGAAGCTGTACATCGGTGGGTGGCACAAGGAAGACACATGGAAGGTACTTTTCCCCAAGGCTTTGCAGTGTGTCATTAAGAGGTGGAAAGCCAGACCAGGTGTTTGGACCATTAGTCAGTGCTGCAGCTTCTGAGTCTGCCCCGCACCAGCCCTGGGCTCAGTTGGTAATGTTGAGTTTACCCCGAGAAGCCACCGCAGAGGTGAGCACAGAGCATGTGGGTAATACCTGAGCAGTCAGCTCTGCCTGCTGTGGAGAGGTTAATTGCATGATCTCATCAAATGGGAAGAGATTTTGCTGCATGAATATAGATGTAGCTTATTGTGTTACTAGCTAAGAACACAGATTGGCTTTCCTATTCACCTGGTGAGTGGCTTTTTGAAGGGCAGCTCACATCAAAGGCTGCGTGAATCAACCTTGTAAAAAGCAGAGARCTTTTTGATCTCCAGGAAAACTCTGCCTTTTATTAAACATGAATGAAGGGGCTGAGCCTCTTGGTGTACAGCACTACTGTTCTCACTGAAGCGAGCAACAGGTCAGTGGAAATCCAAAAAGATCCCATAGAAGACAATGCCTGGAATTTTCTTTCCATGTTGCATTGTTAGGGAGGACTTTGTTTTCATGAGYTYCCCAACAGAATATTCAYTCTTCACTCCAACTGACTTGCAAGRGAAGGCAGAGCTGATACTTCCTCCCACAATCCCAATTTACTCGTGCTCTGGAAACCATGTCCTGGAAGAGATGGTAAATGGCCAAGCCCCTCCCAGGATCCAGTCCTGCACCTGCACACCAAGACAGACTGCAAGGTGTGGAGGTGAGGAGAGGTTTGCATGTCCCCGTCAGTGTAGGGTATAGAAAGGAGGGATGTGAAAGCAGTGAGGGATGTGAAAGCAGTGACAATTCCCAACAGGATAGTTTGGGAAGTTGTCTTTGCAGTCAGCCCTGCTGTTTCACAGGCTCTTGGCAGATGAGGATCCCTGAGGATGTCGGACATGTCTGCAGGTCACACATAACAGCCCTCAGAGATAGAGAGCTGCTTAAGGTTGTGAATGACCCTCTGTGCCCAAATTTCCACARGAGRATACACACWYYTAATRGAGCTGGTGGGAAGGGAGYTCTGGAGATTCTTTGGTGCACCCACCACCCCTGCGCAGAGCACGTTCAGGATCACTTTTAACTGAGATGTGACTATTTCCATAGATGGAGGTGCCATAGACTTTCTGGGCAAGCCTTTCCATCACCCTCAAAAYRAATRTTTTCTTCKGTTTAARTGGAATTGCCTGCATTTTGGGTTTGTTGCCTCTTGTCCTGTCATGGGGTGCCAGATACCACTTTCCACAATGGAGAAGTGTTCTTGGGCTGCAGAAGGAAACAGAGCAGGGGACTCAGGAAGGCTGGGAAGGATGAGCACCCATGGCCCCAGCCAACTGGAGCTACTCCTTGACCACACCAGACCCTCCCAGCAGCACGTGAACCTTYGTAGACCTGCAAAATCTATGGCAGSACCCTTAAACCCTCTKGTTTTCTCCCTCCTGGTACAGATAACAAATCTGTTCCTCTTCCCCTTTTTTGCATTTCATATTTTGTGGCCTCACTGGGATGACTTAAAACCTGAGAACATGGAAAGCAGCATGCAAAGGCAACTGCAGACCTCAGCTCTGAGTATGTTAGGAAAATATCCAATTTGATTAGCATGAAATGGTGAGTCTGAACTGAGCCTCAGCCTCRGATTTGTGATGTCGTGTCTGATAAAAGTAAACCAGAGACACAATTCAAAGTGCAATGCTGACTTCAAATAAGAGCTCAGAATCTCCCTGGATCTAAGCAGCTCCTGGGGAGAAGATTGCTGTGTTATCCCCAAACACAGCTGGCTTTGTGCACTCCCTGAGCACATCCAAGTAGCTCAGGGATTCACCCAGATCTGATTTTGCTATGCAAATAAAAGCTCTGCAGCCCATCCCTCTGCACCCTGCAGCTCCTGACTGGGCCTCAGTGGGCCAAGGAGTGCAGTTGTCCACAGTGGGCTATGGAGTAATTTGGCCTCCCAGTGTTCTGCCCAGTATCTCCTCATTCTCTGACCTGTGCATACAAACATCCTGGGGAGGAGGTGACCCACCTGCCAGCAACTTGAAAAGTTAATTTGGGGAACATTAATTTTAATTTTTATTTTGATCCCTTGTTTTGGATTTAGTCCCAATGTGTGTTTCTCTGCACCTCTCCCACCTCTTCTTTCCTCCTGGAAGCCACGCTTGCCCCCTTTATCCATACACACCCAATGAGACTTTTCTTCTTCACCCCCACCTGGTCCCCGCCCCTACACATTGCCCCTCTCCCTCCCAGGGRCAAAGCAGGCATCAGTGTGAGGTTCAGCCTGGAGGAATAGATATGTCTGCTCTGGGTTAGTTTGCAATAAAACATTTAATGCATCCGAACAGAAATTCTGGACAGAAGTACCAAACTGGCAGCATGCACAATGGGAGCTGGAAAAAGCAGGTGAGAAAGCAATTAGTATTAAAGGCTCAGAGATACGGTTACATTCAAACAAGTTTGAAACTATGGATGGAAATGYCCAAATAGGTGTTGCAAGGATGATCCTCTGGATAGGTCAGTTTGTACCCAAATCTAGCAGGGGAGTGTTTAAAATCTGTGTTCAGATTTTTCAGACAGAGTCAGTGTGTCCTTTCCGTGGCTCACACCGGTGCTTAGAGCAGCTGACTAAACCCCAGCAGTCCCATGGCTGTGTTAAGCAAAGTCTTMATTTCCTTTCCCTTCTGCAAATCCAACCCAATCCAATCCTTATTTGGGGGTATCTTCAATTAGAGTTATGCTGCTCCATGAATTTGGAGTGTGTTGCCATATTTMACTTTTAAAATGCATGGAAGTATTRATGKGTTCTTAGRGGGAGGCAGAACAGTTTGGCAGCTGGGCTGGGGGCAGCCAGAGCTCTCAGGAGATGGGAAGACATAGGAGGTGGTTTTACCTTTTTAAGTAAATATGTTGGTGTGGTACTAAGAGAGTTGCCAGTTAAATCATAACCCTTTAACCAGGTTTCACTGGATTGGGCAGGAGCTCCTCACACCTCTGTGTGTGTATGGTTTGTGTACCAGCCYGATGTTGCTGCTGTGGTCAAGCCCTTCCTCAAACCAGCACATTTTTATCACAGCTGTAAGAAACTGCAAAGTTTTTAATACGACAGAAGTGCCCCACAGAGCCCTCTGCTGAGAAATGTCATTAATAATGACTGCATTTGGAACCTTTGGACCCTCAGATCCAACTGACTTTGGAGGTTCTGCTGGGCACATCGTGGAGTGGAGCCTTTGGGGTTTTGGAGGAAGGTGTGAGCACCGTTCTCATCTGCCCACTGGTCCTTGCTTTGTGCAGAGGTTTGGCAGTGATCCTTCAGTATCTGCAGGACAAAGCCCCCTTTACACATTGGTGTGCTGGGGGAACTTGGAATGGGTGCTGGGGCTGTCTGCCCAGGGCAGAGGGCRTCTCTCTGGCACCAGGGGATGCCTCTGCGTTGCCTGGCTGACATCCAGGGGAGGTTTCTCACAGTACCACGTTTTCAGAAGTTTGTTCACCTGATCCTGATCTGTGATGCCTYGGAGAAGATCTTCCTCTTCTTCAGCCCCCTCTTCCTCCCTAGGCAGGCTGAAGCTGTGCAGTTTGATCTCTTGCCTCATGCTTTCAAAGAAGTGGAGGATGCATTTGTGAGCAAAGAGCCGGCTGTGCTCRCAGCAGGTTTCCTCAAAAATCTTTTGCTCGATGTCAATGTAGTTGCTCCAGTGACGTGCCTGCAGGAGGGCAGCCTGGTTGAAGCAAGGTCGGAGCCAGCGGGCAAGGAAAGCTGCTATGATAAGGATCAACAAAATGCTCCAGCCAAGTGCCTGTGTGATAAGAAAGAAGCAATGAAACAGGAGCAAGCCAGACACAAGGACAGGCATGAGCTCTGCCTGTAACAGTGAGACAGGGAGTTTGTGTGGCTGGGGGGGAAATGTGGCATGTCTGGACTCCTGTCTTTGATCTGTTCCTCTAGTCCAGCACCCTGCACTGCACTCCGAGGGTTGGTGTAATCTCCTCCCAGAGAATATGGGATATTTATCAGTGCATGAATCATTCAGTAAGGGTAACTGATTGCAAAGTTAGCCTGGAGCAGACAGGCATTTGCTTTGAGCATAGGAGTGCCCAGGGAAAGGGGTCTTCAGTGCTCTCCTTTGGTGCTTCCTTATCTCCAGTGATCTTCAGTGACACCTACACTAACTCCAGGGYCAGGAGTCCCCACASCAGGGTTAAAACAGCCCGGATYATGGGCAGATYCCATGGATGAGAAGGAAGGGCTTGTTTCCAATGACGTTCCACCAGTCCCCATCCCTGACTTGGCACTCCTGTACCAAGAGCAGAGGCCAGTCAGGGCTCCGCTTCCCATTGTGCCCCATTCTATTGCTCCTCAGCAAGCTGTTTTCAGCTGTCTGAGCTTGCACAGTCCTTAAAACAGCAGGTCCTGTCTGCAGGGTTAGCAGTTAGAAAGGTCTTCTGACACTGAATAGGGCTTTAGAACACATCTAAATTTTATACAACCTGTCTTTTATTATCTGGGTTTAGAAGCTGCTGGTTCTTCTAGAAAAAAAAGTTCTATTATTAACCCATTCATCATTTCTTTCCTTTTTTTTTGCCTGAGTGACTCAAGATTGTCACTTAGGATAGCAATATTTGGAGGCAAAAAGAAGCACAGAGCAGCCTTGCTCCTTGCCTGGCCACAGTGAAGTGGTGACAGATCAAGGCAGAGCAGGAGCAGATGCCACATGCCCTGTCACCTCACTGACACCAGAGGCTGTGGCAGCAGTGACCCACCTGGGAGCAGCAGCGCAGGTACCTGGACACCGCCTTGCGGGTCGTGCTGTTCCTCACGAGCTCCTCGTCCTTGCAGGGCACCTTGGCCAGCAGCTGCTGCACCTGCGCTGTGCTGGCATTGGCAAAGCCCATGAACTTCTCGGGATCCATGGAGCTGCTGAAAGCACAGATCAGGCATTTGCCATCCAGGAGGGTGACTACGATCCAGACRACAGGGGCAACCATGGCTCGCTGCATGATGGAGGAGCACAAGTACCTGGGCCAGGAGAGAGAGAGGTGAGTGGGTAAATGCTGGGAGCTTTCTCCTCATCCAGAGCCCTGAGGGAGGYAGGCTGTCCTCTGCCAAGCAGTCTTCCTGGGAATTGACTCCCAGGACTGTCCCCAGCATTGCTCCAGCTGATGCTTCCCCTCTGGGATGTCTTTGTTGGTGTTGCCTTTAGTGAAGCCTGCACCAACACGTGGCAGTGCCCGTGTGCTGTCTGCACTCAGTGCATTGTCCCCTCATTGTGTGCTTGCCTCAACCACACATTTATGTCTCCCACACACAGATCCTTGTCAGCTCTYGCTTGTCTTCCACATTAACACCTCCTTTTCTCATCAGTTCAGTTTTGATCTGGAAAATCCCTTCTTTTTTCTTCAGCCTTTCTTGCTCTTCTCTGAGCCAACTTGCACACTACATTAAACTTTGCATGTAACAGATGGAATGTGATTCTCCTCTCCCTTCCACCAGTATGACTTAGCAAAAACACAGGTGAAGGGAGGGAGACCCTGAGGCTTTTGATAAAGAATGACTGTGATGAAAATGCCACACCTTCTGCGTATTTAAAAGGAAATGCCTCATCTTTTTGGACATGGAAGCCCCGGGAGACACCCTGTGAGTGCATGACAGGCAGCAGCAATGCAGTTTTCCAGGGTGGTGACATAAGCCCAGGTGTTAAGGCACTCCTACGCTCCTTTGCTGGGATGGGACAAGACTGCCTTAGCTTCTGCTGTGCAGAAATGGGAAATGCATTTGCCACACCCCTGCCCCTCCAGGGTCATGGGGAAGGGTCTTGGGAGATGAACTTACAAGAAAATTAACTACTAGGAGGATCAAAACTATGGAGAGAGACAGGTAGGTGGCAGGTGAAAAGAGGGATGCCATTGCCTCTGAAAACCCCACCTGATGACAGCAGGGTCCTTCTTCCTGYGCCCCTGTGGTCGCCTCCACTCCTCCAGCATCACCAGGGACTGTCTGTTGAGGATGAGGCCGCAGAGGAAGAGGATGATGGGGGGTATGAACATGATCCCCAAGCCATATACTGTGTTGTAGTGGGGCAGGCAGGGACAGCTGAAGTCAAAGCTGGTGTACATCTTTACACTAGCCAGGGCCAGCAGCCCACAGATCCCATTCATTACAGACTCCGAGTTGGATTGGAAGTACTGGAAGATCATCCGGAAMCGATCCATTGTGTTCCTTTGGCCAGGAGTGCTCCTCGTGGGAAAYCCCTGTGCTGCCCAGAATGGCCTGTCTGCCTTTGTCCCTCCTTCAGCTGCCACAGGGCTGGGGACTCACAGCCAGCAGGAGGATGAGGATGGCAGAGAGCTGCTGTGGCAGGGGGATCACCCTGTGCTGGGGCTTCTCCTCAGCTCTCACAGGTCTGGCTCTCACCCAGGGCTTGTCTTCCAGGGCAGCTGGTAGCTTTTCTAGGTGAACTGATGGATACAGCCTCTAGCAGGTTTTTTTTTCCACCTTGTTTTTCATTTTTGGGGCTGTCCCACATGCCAACCAGTGACAGCCTGCAGTGGTGCTGGGTCCCTCCCTCCGGAGATGGTGACTCTCTATGGAGAGCCATTGGTGGATGCCTGCGAGCTGCTCTCCCTGCTGATTGAAGGTGTTGGCTGTTTCACCATCGAGGAGAAACCAGGTGAGTCAAATGAGCTCAGCTGTGTTTCTGCTGCTGCCCCTCTTCTCTTTGCATGCTCCCAGCCCTGCGTGGGGCAGGGATTTCGTGTCTGGCTCTGAGTGCACTGTGTGGCTGCAAGCTCAGATTTCCATATGAAAATGGGCTGAAAAGGCCAAGCCTTTAGTAAAAATGAAGTGATAACTGGTAGCTTTCAAAGCTGGGGCAAAGCTTTGGTGCAAAGGCTGCTCTTGGCTGTGCATCCCATATATAGTGTGATATTTGTACCATACCTACATCCATGYCCGAGRCTCCTGCACTGGGKYRCTTCTTGCTGCCCCTCAGAGGGCAYRSTGCMATCAGAACAGCTGGTTCTTTTGCCCCATGGGACTGGGTTATCATCCTCATCATCTTTTCCTCTCCAAAGTTCATTTTACAGATAAATATAAATGTAAAAAATGCAACTCATTGCCACACAAGGAAGCTCTGGGTTTTTTTGGTTTTTTTTTTTTCCATGACATAATCAATGTGATTTTCCCCTCCCCAGCTTTCCACTGAAAACATTTTCAGATTTCTTCACAGCTTGGGTTTCCAAATGCATTCAGAAAGGGGGCAGGGAGTGGAAAGTGGAATAGTTTTATCTATTTTGTAAAAAAGAGAGGAATTATCTCCATGAAGTGCACTTGCTGCCAGCACTGTGGTTTCTGCCCATGCAGGGCTGGTTGCCCTGATGGSATTGCACTGAAAAGGATCAGCAGGGAGGGGGTACCTGTAGTCACTCCCAGGCACATTCAGATGAATCACAGRTGAATGTCACTTCCACCAATCTGAACAGCAAMTYGCACTGTTACTTTAATGAAATAGATTTGCTCCAACCATAATATTTGTGTTCTCCTTTACCTGTGAGTGAATTGCCTGTTAATGTTCATCCATCAGCAATAAAAACCCCTGGCTAATCAGCTCATGTTTCCATTTTGCCATTATAGGACATCAGGACCCCTCCACATTGCTGTTATAGGGCATCATGACCCCTGGCTGAACTCTACAGYTGATTTTTAGCCAGGGTGCAGCCTGTCTTGGTTCTCAACTGTTTCAATACTCGAGGGTTTCTCATTTAATGGCTCACATTTATGTGCTGACTCGGCTTCAGAAAGTGAGYGCTCTCTGTAGAACAATTACTTTAGAAAAATCGTTTTGCCTTTCCAGCTCTCCTGGGCAAAAACGTAGTAAAGGCTAAACAATTTCTCACAGCTCAGAAAAATAAGACATAAAAAGAGTAGGAAATATCCTCTGGACAGGACAATCTATAAGGGAATTTTGCTTCTCCCAAGTGCCATGTCACGACCTGGATGTTAAAATTCTGTAAAGGRTGCCTCAGGGTAATCACTGTGCTCTGTTGTGATTGGGTTCTCACCACTGGTTCACAGCTGAGACATTGAGTTGTTGAACTGTAGAGGGAATGGAATATTCCTAACTTGCAGAGAAAGACATTGAGAGTTTCCTGGGGAAGGAAGAGAAATAGGCCTGTTGAGGTAAGCAAATTGCTATAACTGGACAAATGTTCAAAATTATTCTCAAAACTTATCACAATTGATTGCTCACTTCTTAGGGTGAAATGAAGAAGGAAAAAGGATTAAAATAATCTGTCTCCTCTGGCACGTGGACCTGCCCCATATGTCCAGCAGTGTAGTCATCCTGTTGAGCCTGCTATGAGGAAAGCAACTGCTCCTYGATAGCAAATCTCCAAAACCATGCTGGAAGCTGTTGTTTCTCAGTGCATTTTTTGGAGGGCCATGTTGGACAACTCTCTACTTTAGCCTCAGAATTGCAGAACACAGTGCAAAGAGGGGACCTCCTTTCCTTGCCCCCCTTGGGAGTAAATTACCAGCTGTAGGCTCAGATGATGGAGAGGGTGCTGGGTGCAGGTGGGAAAAGTCCCTCTTGCTTTGGGGACAAGGATGATTTCACTGCCAAAATTTGAATTGGTCATTTAAAATAAGTCCAGCTGAAAAGTGTGGYTGGTTTTGTGCCCGAGCCCGTGGTGCTGGAGCAGCCCTGATGCTGTAGAATGCACCCTGTGTGTCTTCTGGGGGTGTGAATACCCAGAAYAAGTCCTCATCCATCTGCTTTGGTGGGGAGCAGAGAGCAGCAGTGCAGGTCACACTTCAGTGTCCCTTTTCTCTGCTGGGACTGGACCATCCTTCCCACRGGAAAGGCAGTGTCCAGGAGCAGACATCCTGAAGCTTGCTCTGCAGGAAGCAGGCCTTTGCAAGAGCAGTTTTCCCAGCAGTAGGAAAGCACCCACAGGGTTCCTGAGGGAGCACTCCTGGCCTGTGGCATGGGAGGTGATGGGTTACCTCATTGGGAGCCACTTGCAATTGTTTATAACTGACAAATTATTTAATTACCTGGACTGATTTTTTTTTTTCTGTCCTGAATGTCTGCCTCAGGCAAATCTGTTACATGGGTTGGCCAACTGTTCCTTAGATGAGGTAAGGGCAGTATTTCTTTCCTCCTATGCAAACTCCTGATGGTCACTGGCAGCAGTGACAAATTACAGCTCTGTTGGCTCCATGGGGCAGGGACCACCCAAATCTGTGATTCTGTGGATATTTTTTTTACAGCTGTGCACTCTGTCTAGGCTAAGCAAATAATGACTAATGACCATTAAATGATTAATGTGATGCTAGCAAAAATAATGGCAGCATTGTAAAATGTAGTTTGTCTTCACTAATGATGTTCTCTGGAGATTAGGTACTCCTGTGTTCTGCCTTGTAACTTCATTAAAGCACCAACATGCAGTTCACTGCCAGTGAGGAAATAYATGGCTTAGTTATGTATTGCTCTTCTTTAGAGCTCATTATATATTGCTCTCATGGCCCTTAGCACTTTGCTTTTTGGCTTACTTAGAAGCCCCATTTCCTGATCTCTGCATTATCCCAATCTTGACCTAATTCGCACCATTTCTGACTGAGAGGGATTTTTGTGAGGCCGTTTATCTGCTTGGCTTGGAGCTGATGCTGCWGTGACATCATTTGAGATAGAGCCTCTTCTCAGCTAAGAGGGAATTAGGGAATAAGATGGAGAATTAAGAAATCAGACTGATCTCTAAATAGCCCAGATCAGTGATTTTTCAGACCTTTTCTGATTTGCTAGAGCTCGCATATCTACCAACAGAGGTGCAGGCACCAGAGCAGATTTAAGGCTACTCATGTTTAGCCAGGGTTTTTGTGTGTGGGGTTTTTTTTTTCTTTTTTTTCTTTTCTTTTTTTTTTTTTTTTTTTTTACATTCAAAATTTAGCTCCAGCCCTGGAGAGTCCACAGTTTACAGGATGAAAACCACTGATAACAAACCTTTCTTGAGAGATCAGTTTGTCTTCAGATTGCAGAGATGTCATAGAGCCTGTTTGGGTGTTTAAAAGGAAATGGAATTTAAGTGACAAACCCATCTCAGTGCTGTGACTTTGGGCCTCTGCATTTGGATTGAAGTCTGACCCAGTCTTTGTCCAGAGTGAGTTCTCCAGGAAGCAGACCATATATTTCAATAGCTGGATTCATGGCTTTTAAGTCAAAATTTCTGTCTGTACTGTGTTATTAATTCACCAAAACCCCTTAAGTAAGTCACATCCAGAAACTGATGTCGCAGATCTGCTGCAAGGAGTGATCATACATTTCTCTAATTTGTATGTCAGGAATGGAAAAAAGCTTGTAAAGATAGAAAGAGAAATGTATTGGTAATTTTTTCTCTTTTTTTTTTTTTGCACTCCAAGGATTAAGCACAGCTGACTTTTCCAGTCAGGCACAGGTTGTGAAGCAGCATCCCAGGATCACTGCTGTGTCTAAAACTGGGGAATGAAGGCGGTTTGCACACAGAGGGATTAGAGCTGGGGGCGAGGAAGGAAGGGAGCAGAACAAAGCCTCGGAACGGCGAGGAAACAGCTTTTCTTGGTGCCACAAAAAGCGACGCATCGCTCTTAGGGGTGAGGTGGCGTTCTTGTCCTTAACTTGCAGAGGGACTCGCCACCACACAGCGGTGCTGCGGCTCCTCCGGCGCTGCYTTTCGTCCCTCCCCTGTCCTTCCCATCGCACTCAGAGACAAGAGGGAGATAATTCAGGAGTGCTGAGCATCCCTGGAAAGGGTGCCRGGCTGCTGTGATGTGCTCAGGGACAGAGTGGTCACAACTCCCACAGCACCGATGCGATGCTGGGGGCTGGAGCACAGGGGCCGTTCAGGACCTGGGGCTCATCTCGTGTGTRTATCTCCGTTGCAAATCTTCATGAAGTTTTAGCAGACATCAGGCATTTTCTGGGCTGAAAATGTGCTAGAGCAACGTTGAGCCTTTCTTATGTGCTGCAAATAAACTGCAGAAGTAACTGAGAGTAATTTTTTTTTTAGACCTTGAAAAATGTTTTCAAAGGGGAAAAAGAACCACAACATTCAGAATGGAATCCACAAAGCAGAGTTTGCCCCCAAAAAATGAGGTATGCACGAAGACATCATAAACAAAACAATACAGGTATTTTCTTGTTGCRAGAAAACCCAATTCAATCTCTCTCCACAGGTGTTAAAATCCATCTTGTCTCAATGTTCCTTGGCGCTCTGAGGTGGGAGATTTATTCTTCCAATGCCTTGTGTAGTTATTAACTCTCATTTACAGTGCCTGGTTAAAAACCCCTGCCTCTGATAGAAGGACATATACCAGTATTTAAAAAACCCCTGCCTCTGATAGAAGGACATATACCAGTATTTAAATTTGTCGGGGTTTGGGTTTGGAGTTGTCTTGTGTTTCCTTCAGGCACCAGTACTAATCTGAACTTGCCTCAGAGTGAGTCAAAGATAGAAAACTCAGCTCGTTGTGGCATTTCTCTGCAAAACTCCCCAAACCAGCATCTCTTTCTCATCAGCAGCCCGCAGTCACATCCTGTGACAGTCCCCTGTGCCAACCATCCCGGCTCCCGGCGGTACATCACAGGGAGAAGCCTCAGCCGCTCCTCATGGGCGCGGACACGGCCCCGCACGGGCATCGCTGTCACCCGCGATGGAGCCCGRGCGGGAAGGGCTGAGCCGCTCTGACATCTCTCTACCCCTGGCTGCTGCTGCTTTTCTAAAAGCCTTTTCTTCCAGACAGAAATCTCTCTTGTTTTGTGGACTCCTGTGGAGCAGGGAGCCTCAGCTGGAGAGCGGCYGTAGTTTTGGGTGGTTTGTTCAAGAGCAGTGATAACAGGATTGCTCAGAAAGAGGACATCTTAATAATCCAGGCAAATATCAATATTTTATCTCACAGCTCTTGTCCTTATTTGGTACAAAGCAGCTTTTTCAAGTATCTGGAAGTTGTGAGGGTTCGTTACCTGTTGGATGTGTACACACTCACACTGCTGTCTGGCCATCAGTTCCTCTGCAGAGTAGTAGGTGACCTCCAATCCTAAAAAAACATGTTCTGATATAAAAACACCATTTAATTTTCATATTAATGACAGGGCTATCTGACCTAAAACACACATCCCTGAAACATTTAAAAGTTGGTGCTTTACAGTAGCTGCAATTCATCTCCCAGCAAAATTAGAGTCCTGTTTCACAAAATTGTCTTGTCATCTAGCTCTCGTCTTTATCCGTGTTTATAACCCACCCACACATCATTAATCTTTCTCTCTGTGTATATTTATAATATTTATATGGTGTTAGGTGTCTCCAAAGCACTGTGAACACAAATGCAGTAATCTGCAATTATTCTGACTTTCTCACAGGAAAATACCATCCTGACTTAACTTTCTCAAGGGGGTCTCTCATCAGCAGCAGAAATTCTTTGTGATGACAAGAGACTTGTGGATGATTCCTGTGGCAGATTTCATCTATTCTTGGCCATGATAAATGGGAAATGAACAAATCTAGAAATCTCAGGATGTTCAGACTTGACGATACAGTTTTCCTTTTTCTGCTCAATTCTTATTTCATCTCTCTCACACTTTGAGAATGGGGACRAGGAAGGAAGGGAGCAGAGCAAAGTCACATTCTGACTTTGGAGCATTTTTCCAAGCTTAAAAGCCCAAACCCTAACACCTTTCCAGAGGGAAGATTGGAGGAGATGTCTGCAGGTGGCTTTACTGCTGCATTGCTGGGCTTTGGCAGGTTCCTGCTCCCTGCCTCTCAATACATGATCATGAGGAGTAATTCCTGTATGTTCTTGGAAGAGGCAATTCCAAGAGAGCAAAAAACTTCCTCCAAAACCGCAGGCAATCTTATAGAAACTGTAGGGTAAAACCCACCAACTATTCCAGCTGCACCACCACTATCACCACCACCCCAATCCACCCCTGACAGGCTCTTGGAAACAGCTAAGGACAAAAAGCTGCCATCCTCAGAGACAGACGGTTCATCACAAAAACAGACTCTGTCCTCTCTGTCCTGGTCCTCCGTGCAGAGCACAAAATACCTTTTAAAGACAAGATTATGGACTGCAATTTATAACTTTACTAAATACTAACAATCACGGACTCAGCAGAAACAGTCTTTTAGGGTACACCGCAATTTTCCATATCCTCTGTCCCAAGCTAAATCCCTGTGGTTGCACAGACAGTTATTACCTGCAGTGCCTTGTGTTCTGCAGAGGATAATCATCTTCTCATGCTGCCTTTGGTAACATCCCATCTCTGCCTAACCACTCCTGCCTTTCCAAAGCAAATAGCAGGAATCACACCRTATGGGATGATGGGATCCTGTGGTGGTGTGATAGCCACCCTCTGTTCCTTTAGGTTTATCTGTGATAACAGGGCTTTGGGTAAGGGCCTTTTCCAAGAGCTCTGAATATCCCTGAACTGTTCTGTGTTCAGGCCTCCTGGGGAACTCAGTGTCTGGCCTTTGGTACCACACACAGACTAAAGTGCTCTTGTAAATTAAACCCTGTCCCTTCATCATGGCTTCTTATGGGCAGACCCACAGGTGCCCCCTCATGTCTTCCCCTCCCTTCTCTGTAAGGGAAGCATGTCCCTTGGAGCTATTCCTTGTCTTTAAAGCACATTTTCACTTTCATTTATCAAAGTGCATCTCTGAAGTGTAACATGCTGCAGTGACTCTGAGGAGCACTACAGAAAACATTTGGGATCCACTTCAGAAACAACGATGGAGTGACAGCTCAGGTGAGTGGGTAGCTTCACAAGAGCACTGATCCCCTCCCGGCTTGGTCTCAGCCAGAGTCCTCAGCAGTTACTGACGTTCATGCCCCAATTTCCCAGCCATGAAGCATCWCCTTCAGCCCAGCTCCGTGCCTCTGCACCATTTCTGGTATTCACCTGCACTTTCCCAGCCCTCTGGCCTTCCAGTCTCATTATCAAAAACCACCCTTGCTCCTCAGAAGTAAATAATCTCTGCGTGATTGAAGATGATTTTGGGGCAAACCAAACCAGCACACAGTGGCCACAAAGCAACCACAAACTGGCTTCTCTGGCCCTGGGTAGGAGCAGCACCCGGATTTTACTTCGCTTGGATGTTTGCTGGTTCACAGCCATGGCTCTCCACCTGGCAGCAGAGCAGAACTGTTGAGCCATATAAATGTGAGGCAGGGATTGTACTTYGGGTTTTCACATGATCAAATTCTCAGTCTTTGCATCTGGCATGATCCTTGTTTTATTTGCCTGTATGCTCTTTTAGCTAGACTTGTACTCTGGAAGCAAACASAAGCATTGCAGGTCCAGCTCTTGCTATAGAGTTCCTTCCTAAAATGAGGAGAGATTCCACCATAAAGGTTTTTGACTACTGCAAAGATGGAGACAGTGAAGAAAAGAACTGTAAGAATAAAAGTAAAGAAAACGAATAAAAACAAAAGAAAAAAATAATAAAGAGCAAAAGAAAAAAAAAAGATTAAAAAAAAAGAAAAAAGAATAGAAGCAAAAGCTTTGGCAATTGGCTTTAACTACTAGCAAGCTCTAACCAGGGCCTTGACCTGTTCCATTGGTGCAGAAGAAGGATGAATGGTGAAACTACAATTCAGAAGTATCTACTTTGCCTTTTGGATCAAACAGAAAAACATCTAAGAAGCTCTACTGACATGGAACATGCAACTCAGCAAATTCTGACTGGGAGTTGTAGGATTTTAACAGACAGTCATTAAAGCAGTGCAAAAATTAGCCTAATAGTGTAATAGCTTTTCCTTTCTTTGCAGTCTTAAAATTAAAGGGAAATTTGTTCCCTAAATGTCTCAGAGACACTGAAAATACTGTCAGTAATTCATAAGCAAAAATGCAAAATTTYCTTTTGAATCCAGTAGCTATAACTCACGCAGAAGCTTTTACAAGATATAATAATATCAGGAACATGTTTGTCAGTAAATGAGAGCTGAAAATCTATATCTGCTCATGAAGTGAGTAATGATGGGTGCTGCTCAGTTACTAGGCTGTGATGCTGCCTGCAGGATTTTGGTGACAGCATGAACAATGCGAGTGGTGCCGTTTGAATTGGAGTATTTATTCATATGGAAAGGGAGTGTTTAGTCCTTACATTCCCATTTATCAAACCCAGTGACAGTATCTGATTTCATATTGTGATCTGTTATGCAGACTGGAAATTCTGAGAGAAGAACAGATCTGTCAGCAGGATTATTCAAATAAGTGCTGTTGGGGACTTGTGCTCTCCCCTGTTCCTCCCTGGTTTAGTTGTGCATTTCAGGAGAACGATTTTGAAACTCATTCCAGCTGATCATGGCTGTTAAACCAAAAGTAAGGCTAATATTCGTCTGGGGGGTTAATCCTCACTACTGGGACCAGATTGTACCCTTGGAAAAAGTTGCATCTGATTTGCTGAATGCAGCAGTTCAYGATGTTTTCCTGGTTGGAAGTGCTCCCCATCATGATGCTCTAYAAATTGAGAATCAATGGAGCTTTATGATACCAAACTTGACATTTCTGAGTTTGTGCTGGCTCCCACCATTTGCATTGAGGAGCAAAGAGAAATGGTGATTTTACATGCTGCCAGTAGGCTGCACATCCAGTGCTACCAGCAGGGCTCTGTAGACTGAATAGAGAAAGTTATTGCTGCAGTTTCCAGGTCATTTGTTTGAAATTCAGCCAATTTCAGTGCAATCTGCCTGGAACTCCCTGTGTGCACCAGGAGGGAATTAATGAGCAGTCTCAGCCTTCCTGGGGACCTCTGAAGRTGGTGTTCAACTTCAGGGACTACACAGGGCCTGACTGGCTTGGGTGGGAGCTTGACAGGAGGACAAGTACTGAACACATCCTGTTTCTATGGCCAGTCTAAGGCTGAGTCAGGTGTGGGGAGACCATCTCAGTTGGCTCTTTGATACTGTTTGTGTCATTCTGTGTGGTGGTGCTGGCTSTGTGCAGGTTCTGCAGACTATGGAAGACTGGGAAATCAAAACCCAGGCTTTTCTTATTGTTTTAAGTTTATTTGGTGCATGTAATATTTGGTACCTGTGAAGATACACCACKACAATGGAGAAAGGAAATTCTGACCAGTGTAACAAAGCTGTTGGATGCCTTTGATAATCTAACCCACCATTTAAGGTACTGAGGATGTCAAGCAATTCAGAGGTTCAGACTAACATCCTGAACACACTTCCCTTTTGTCAAACTCATCGCCTTTAGTAGGTATTAGTTTTTTTTCCCAAAATTCCTTAAGCATGCCGACTTCTCAGCATGATGTAAAGTTGGCTTGCAATGACCCAATTAGAAATCTGGGCACCTCCACTGTTAATTTGTGCACTAAATTTAATTAAGAGCAAATATTTTGATGCAGAAATAGGATATGAGGTTGGCACAGGCATCTGCCATCAAAGTCTTGATATATCCTTCCTTTAACTTACACTCATTTAGACCTGGAAAGAATGTAGGATCTTTTTTAGAAGGTAACTATCCCTCAGAATCTGTTCTGCTACAGTGGRCTGTCTGCCACCTTGGTAGCAATATCCACCATCTTGACAGAGATATGAAAATGAGACTGAAGGGAAGGTCCAATGTCTAYGAAAAGGTTTCAGGGGAGAAATTCCCCAAATGTTAAGTGAATAGGAACAAAAAACCCTGCAGCACTGGTCAGCCTACGGAGGTGGCAAATTCACTGTGAAAGGCTAGGGAGAAATCTCTGGCTGGTATTGCTGAAGAAGGGGGTCAGGCTGTCTGACAGCCAGTGAAACTCCGAAGGGAAGATCAAAGGCTTGACTATTAGCTGTGCTAAATTCCTCTTAGATTTCTCTTGTAGATCAAAGGACCCTTTAAATAGGGAGGAGCTGATTYCCCTGGAAATATCCTCTGCTCAGTATTGGCCTTTCATGTAAGCCCCAGCTTAGTGGTGAGATTTGGGCCAYTGGGATATGGCACAAATGTGCCCCTTGAAGCTTTCTGCTGTCAGAGGAAGGAGCCTTGGGGTTGCTCTGACATACACTCGGAGCTCAACAGGCCTTGCTGAGYTTCCCAGTATGAGGAGCACAACAGACTTGAATTAAAAGGTCCTTAAACCTTCCTCACCAAGGCATTGCAAGAGTATAATTGTATTTTCATGTGAGAGCTCAAAAAATGTGACCAGTAGACATGGAAGAAATTGATGTTTTCTAACCAGCCTGTCTGCTCTGCTCTCCCCATTTTTTGTGGTTTTTTTGGGGTTTTTTTTGTTTGTTTTTTTGTTTTATTTGGCTTTTTTTTTGGTCTTCAGGTGGTTGTCTTTGAGCACAGCTCATAACAAATACCAAAGTAGCACTTTGCAAAATGGCTGCTAAAATATGTGAAAGCTCCTGTCATGCAAATCCATTGCTGATGAATGGGAGAACTTCAAATGTAAAGGTAAGAAAATAAACAGAATTAATCTGAAGCATSAAGATGGCTGCACAAAGCATTTTTCCCAGTCTGCACACTGTAAAGCCAGTATGTTACAAAAATGGACGCTTCTTTCCTGTCCTACTTGTATAAAACAAATATCCACACTTCTTATGAAACAGGTGACATAGGATTTAGTTTTCTCAAGGGAAATTTCTCATAGAATTGGATGATCACTTTCCATGATGGTTTTCTTTGACTGCTGTCTGACACTGATAAAGCATTTTATGAGGCTTTATATCTACAGATCTTTTTCTCCTTCTTTAACCTATTATCTCTAGAAGTATCTTTRTATACTCTTCTGGTTGCTGCTGTGAAATYTGTTGTCCTYTTAGACACAGAAACACAATTGTTCWCCTGWGACTGAGAGTGGACTCTTGTCATCCCCTCCTATTTTAATTCACAAGGCCAAATTTGCTTCTGTGCCATCCAGAAGCATCCAATTTTGCACAGRTTTCTGAGGTGACAGCAATGGGGGTAAACCTTCCTGATGTAGTGGCTGCAAGTTATTTCATTTTGGGGTGATACACAGCATTTCAATAATGCCTGTTTCATTCAGGCAATTAAAAATACACAAATTAGGGATTAGCCCAACAACTAGGTGCAATGAATATCTCCCAGATGATCTTTTCTCCGTGCAGCATGCAGATCCATACATTTCATGGATAGATGTGGTTTTTTTCTTCCACATCTGTTGAAGTTCTGATGCCAGGCATTTAATTACAGCAGTTCAAGCAGCAGCTTTTGAGATCCTTCTTCAATATATAAGGGAAAGAATTAGAATAATGTGTGTGTGAAATCAGCAGGGTCCAGTGGACCAACCCTTGCTCTGGAAGGGATGTATGGCATATTTCCATTCTCAGACCCTTTGATGMCTTAAGTGCCACATTGTCAGCRCTCTCMTTCACATATGGGGCAGTGAGTGGTCCAGGCTGCTGGACCCCATGAGTTTCAAAGYTAAAARKGCYTGGCTAGTGCCCACTCACTGCTTTRTGTTTTACCCTGTGACATTTATTCYYGGGGTCACACYTCCTACYCCAAGCAKCCTCTCAGAATATGAATTCTGATATGTTCACCCATGTCTCAGGTAATGTTGGCTCAGGCTTTGCGTGTACTCCTGTTCCTGCAATTCTTCAGTTACACCTTTGTTTGTAGTTACCTGGTTTATTGTGTAACCCCTTGAGGGCTAATGTGCCTGGAGGCACAAACACAGGATTTGCAAAGGATATTTTTAACTACATTTGCTTCATTGCTGCATAGTGCTTCAGAGTTAAAGACCTTTGCAGAATACCCAGAGCCCTCAGATGCAAATGCACTCATCTGACCCTGCCCCCTTCGCAGTCTGAGAGCATCCCTGTGTACCAAAYGTAGCAGTCTGCCTGGTTATCTTCCAGCAAACACCTTTTGAATGTAGATACTGCCCTCCAGACTCTCACAAATCCTCCTCCACATCCTGCCTCTGTGGTCTTTCACACATGTCTGAGCTGAACAGCTGCAGCTCTTGGGTASAGAACTGATGGGTGGTTTTGTGACTCAAGGCAGTAGACATTGTTCCATGAGTGACTGTGCAGAGCCTTCCTCCTCGTGTTTGTCCATAATTATAATCATGATGTCAGCACTTTTCTTGGAGCTGATACTAACTCCAGATGAAATTCRTGGACTGGCTGCATTGTCTCCATTGACTTCTATGCACAAATTACAAACTGGAAGTCAGGTGCCCACGCACAAATTCAGAAGGTGAGAGGAGCTTTAACTCAGTGCAAAGTCATCCTGCTCTGTCACACTGCATGCTCTGCACCAGGCTCTCAGTACCTGGCAGGGTTGGTACCAAAAAATTGCATGTCCCTAATTAGCCAATTCAATTGATATAGTTAACACTAAGAAACAGGGAATGTCCTGACTTGCTGGTGTGAAAGCCCTGCAGTTTTGGCAAGCTGTTTCAAAGCTCCCTGTTGCTAGAGCACAGGAAAAAGGCAAAACCCCAGAATCAGTGTGATCCTGTTTTGTCTATCAAGGGCCCCTGTGATCACAGAGCATATTTCTCACCCTGCTCAACATTTTTTTTGCAGGAAAAGCTGACATAAGTTGGCAAGGACAGCAAGCAGCCCCTCCTCACTTCTCCTCCAACCAATGTAAGGAGCAAATTCAAAGACTCTGATAAAGTGAGCCAAGGTACGATCAGAGCAAACCCTTGATGCTGTTTTGCATTCTTCCCCACTGCAGGCTGCTGTGCCAGGCAAAGAAAAGCCCATCCCTCATGGAAGCTGAACATGTTGCTAAAGCAGACCTATAAGGCTTCCTCCTTTCACTGGTGTAACTATGCCTTACCTTGGCTCTCCAGATTGAAAAGGGTGGTGATTGAGCACAAAGCTCACCAGCTGTGTGGGGTACAGTTTAATGTTCCCACTATGGCACCACGGTTAAACTGATCCCTCGTGTCTAAAACTCAGAATGGGTTTGGTAGAAGCAGAAAGCACATGGTCTTTCTGGGAGCAGGCCCAGCCTGTGGTGAGCTGTGACACAAGGCACGGTTAGCAGCCTGCATGATACATGTGTGAGTGCCTGTCATTGGGGGGGTGGCTGCACAGAAATCTCTTCTGTGCCATTATATGGATGTTCCCTATGCCTCCAGTCCCAAACTGGTACCTTTCCTTGTTCAAGACCTTTTTTATACAATGGAAAGATGCCTCTTTCCATTATAATTTGCCTTATGTTGACACCTCTTTCTGCCACATTAAACATGAAACTTCCCAGAAAAGTGACAGTCCAAGACTGCTCAAGACTTCTTGCAATTCAAGGACAGGCAGAAAGAGTGATTAGAGAAAATAAATGGAGAAAGAACAAGGTTTTTTTTTGTTGGTTAGGGACAATTAGGTCCAAGAGGATGAAAGATGTTGTATGTTGAGGAGGTGGAGATGCCCCTCTAAAGGCMATTCCAGTCTTGTGTCACAGATTACAGAATATTCTGTGCTGAAAGGGACCTACAAGGATCATCAAGTCCAATTCTTAAGTGAATGACCCACACAGGGATTGAATCCACAACCTTGGTGTWATTAGCWCCATGCCCTAATCAGCTGAGCTCATCTCAGGGTCATGGGTTTCTTTTAGAGATCACTGTAATGAGCTGGCTGRAAACACAGTGTTCACAAAGGATATAAACAAAGATGTGACTCAGTCTCAGTCTCAGTCTCTGTCTCACCTCTGCTCTTGAGCTTCCTGCATCTGGAGGCAGCTGGTGGACTTACYATGGGGCCAAAACAGGACCCAAGASACCAGAAGGACTAAACACAGAGGGCTTGTGTTTGAGCCACGCTTCAACACCACACTACCATGGCTTCACTCTGACTGGTGTGGTCATTCCTTTCTGCTTCTGAGAGAATGAGAAAGGATGCAAAAACGTGGTGCACATCTCACCCACAGTGCAATCAAATGCTGGGCAGGGCAGTAATGGTTCCTCAGCCTGGSCCTGTATATCACACACTTGAGAAGAAATCCTCATCCAGATCTAAGCATCATATTTTGGTTGAGATTCTCATTATTTCTTGTAAAATCTTGTTATTTAACCTCAGAAATAACCTTCCCCTTCTCYTCTGAAAGTTAGGTATTTGGGTGGTTTCAGAGAACAGGGAGTCTCTTGTCTCTCTGATTGGGGCAATTGCAGCAGTAACTGTTTTCAGGGTGAAATCCTGAATTCATATGTAATCCCTGACCAGGAATCGCTTTTCTTACATTTACTAGGAGGAGGGAAAGTGGAGGGTGGAGGCAAATGGATAAATGGACAAAATCACATTTTGGAAGGAAGCTGAATACTAAATTTTCATTCTATAGAAGGAAAGAAAAAGACCTTTTATACCCATGACATAGCTGAATGGCAGATGGCTTCAGCCTTCAGCATCCACTAAAACTCTAGATGAAGCTTGTAGCCTGTAGTCCTCTTGAAAGACAAAGATAATGTAATTATGCAACRGACAACATGAGCTGTGGATTGATTTTACTGTGGTACCAACTGAACAACTCCAGGGCTTGGCTTGTGGCTGTCATRGGAGAAATTCTCCTTTAGCCAAGGAGCTGCTGTGGTGAGGACAAGGGGAACCTTCCCATCCTATACAGCTGTGGCTGCTTTTGTGGAGCAACTCACTGGCCTGGATGGGTCCAGGGCTGGCAAATGAGGAGCCACACATCTGATAGAGGACAGGTGTAGTGTTAACACAGAACCTTCTCTCTTAGGGCAGGAAAGCCAGCAGTGTGGGCATATCCTGAGCATGTGCAAGCAATCTGTGTCTGCGGCACTGCTGCTCTTGAGGTGCAGTGCAGAGGAGCTGCGCAGAGGCGCATCTCTGCTGCGAGGGCTGCAGCCACACAGGGCAGTCCCAGCTCACATGGGATGTGTTTGCATCACAGCATCACAGAGGCTACACGTTCAGACAGTGCCCCATGCTGGCACTTCACCCRTATGAGCTCCTGACCCTTCATAGGAGATCTGCCAGTGTAGTGTTTCCCTTTACCCCATTTCTACCCTACCCTACTTCCCCGAGGTTGACTGGGACTTTTCACTGCTTTGAGCCACTGGGTTGAGTAAAGTGGTGGCTGCAGGCACTCACACAACTTACTGGGTAGGTCACGGACCAGTAAGGGACCTATTCACCCCTCTGACTATCTGGCTGCTCATTCACTTACCCTAGGGCTGTGCAAGGAGCAGCTTGCCCGTCTTCTTTGCCTTCCCGAGTGCTGCTCTGACATATTTGTATCCATGAGAATCCTAACTGCTTTAGGACAGTTGCATCCCACCACAGCGGGTCTGCCTGGGTGAGTGTCCRTGCATGATGCAGCTTCTTTGAAGGGCCTGGATCCCGGGGTTAGCCACAAATGTGCTTTCTGGGAGGAGGAGGCTGGGGAAGCGCGTTTAGGGCCAGCAGGTGCGAGGGAGGTGCCGGGGGGGCAATGGAAGGCAATAATGTCCTTGACCCTGCGTGTGCTCTCGGGGTTTGCTGTCCCTGTGCCGGGGTAGGGACAGACTCCGCGTGTCCCCACCTGTCGCGCCAGCGGTGGCACATCTGGGCGGGGCGGCGCGCCCCCCGGCGGAACAGCTGTGTCTCCATGGCGACGGGCGCGGCGGGGGGGCCGCGGTGCCGCCGCCCCGCCCCGCCCCGCCGAGCGGAGCCGAGCGGCCGCGGAGCCGAGCGGGGCGGGGGGCCCGGCGGGCGGGACCGCGGCTCTCGGCGCCCTCACAGCCGGCGCTGCCCTCCGCCCTCGCCGCCACAGCCCCCGGGGACACAGACCGTGCGCGGTGCCGCCCGGCCCGGCCCGGCTCGGATGCCGCCATGGGGAGCCGCTTCTCCAGCATCCCCGCGCTGCCCCGCGGCGGCCAGGGCCGCCTGCACCGCGCCCGCCACCACCGCCTCAAAGGTACGGCTCGGTCGGCACCCGCGGCACCCTGAGTGCCCTCGGCACCCTGAGCGCCCGCGGCATTCCCAGCACCCTGAGCATCCCGGTTAACCCGGGCAGGCGCGGTATCCCGGGGTACCTAAGGATCGATGCAACCCGGAGCGGGATAGGTGCTCTGGACAYCCCGGGATGGGATGGGCACCCAGGCTGGGCACAAATCCTGGGTACCGCAGGGACCCCAGTTTGGGRTTAGATCCCTGGGTACGCACAGCACCCTGAGTACTCCACGCCGGACAGGCATCCCGGACACCTCGGGTCGGGCTGGGCTCCCGGGGTAGGGTGGCTCCATGCCTGGCACCCYRAGCCCTCTCACGGTGTGAACCCCGCTGTCCTGCTCGCAGCACTGTCATCTGTTCCCCGGCAGTGCCCCATGGGTGGCTGATGAGTGCACGGGTCTGGCCASGCAGAGGTACCCTTTGAAAGCAAAGGACAAAAATTTGGGGGWGTATGACCACCGAAGAGTCCCCGAGTGCTTATTGGTGAATGAAGGCTTTGCTTTGGTGTCTCTTCTGAGTGCTCAGTGGATGTGTGTGTGCATGGGACTGTTAGCCCTGTTTGGAGGAGGGCAGGKAGTATTTGGTCCTTGTCCAGCTCATGTGGCTATTCTGTTCCTCATAAGGATGCAGTCCCTTTTCTGAACTCCTGGGGACCTGTTGGGACCGAATGGCATGAGGGTGACTTCTGTAATGTGGGCAGGAGMGCCTGCCAAAGGTCTCCTCTATCTCTCCTTTTCTCTACCTCCTTTTGCTATAAATTGGGAGGGTGGTAGCAGAAAATAATCCATCGCTCATGAAAGCAATTTCCTTGGGCAGCAGGACACACACACTGTGTGTGTTCAGCACTACCTGGGTACCTCTTCACTGAGGTCATTTTCACAGCCAAAGGCACTGGATGATGGGGGTAGAAGGTGTCACACATCTCTCTGTAAGCAGGGAATGAGGGAACGTGCTACTCCAACAGCCATTTCAGATCATAACTTGTTGCAGCTTCCTCTGTGTGTTGCAGAATTTGCAGCCACCAGCATGGAAAATAGGGATGCTGATGTTCACCCTTGTTTTTGCTGGGCTTTTGGATACTTCTTTGGCATGGTCTAGAGGTGTGGAAATGGTTAATGATGAGCTGGGCAGCTGATTATTATGCTGAAGGATTTTCTGATATTCGCGTTATCCTTTTGAATGTCTCTGCTCCCTTTGTCTGTWCTTGGGTGGTTCAGAGCAGTTGTGTGAACTGAGGGTGATTCTGTCATGGCTGTTTCAGTGACCATGCACGGAGATGTTAGGAATGCTCACTGCTCTGTCATGGACAAGTCAGTCAGAAATTCAGCCCAGGCAATGGCTGGGCTTCAAATTAGACTTGAAGGGAGTGGGATGCTGAACCCTAAACACTGAACCATCATCCTCTGTCAGTGCAAACAGAAAGGGTGCACGCAATGCTGTAGTTGTTGGTATGTGATTGTAAACTGCCAGGGAGGATTTGTCTCTTTAAGAATCATGCTGTCAGCTGGAAGTCTTTCTGGAGCAACCTAAAGCAGATAAGAATTTAGAAACTGAAGGCAGAAGGGACACTGCCACTTAATCCATTAACAGTGGCTTATATGAGATTTGGAGGATGCTCTGTATGAATCACCTGATTTGGTGGGGGGGAGCGATGAGTTGTGGGTTAATGGCACTTTGTTTCTATATTTCTTCCTTTAATTTCCATTTTAATTAAATTTCCACCTGTGCTGAGGCAGCAAGCAGAAATATTATCAAGATTGTAATGTAACAGAGCGCTGAAATAATTTTTATTTGGAATAAAGAGGGAACAAAGCATTGTCTTTGTTACAAGAACCAAGCAACTGCCAGGGACAATATGTGCCTTTTCTGTCTTTTTTAGAAACCAGACTGCCTCAGGTCCTACATTTAAATGCAGAATAAACAAGTATGATTTCATTTGACAGGTTTCTGTAAAATGGACTCGAGGCATAGCAGTGAAAGTATGAATGTCACACAGTTTTGTTACATATCTGCCATTTAACATTTTGTAAAGTGTATTTTAGTTGAAGGTCCCAGTTGTTCTTCCTTCAGTGTCTGGCTCGTTGTTAGGGATACTGAACTTTTATAAGTTGGCCACCATCTAGTACTTTCTTACTCTGTGACAATCTCTTCCTAACTTGGTTCTGGCAGTGATTAGGGCTCATTCTTGCTTAAGAAGATGCTATGATTACATTGTCTCCCAGGGTGGTCTGTGGACATGAATTCAGTCCCTGTACCTTGCAGGTTCATCTCTACTAAGTAAGAAGTAAGATCTTTGCACATGATAGAGCTGTTGCCCACTTGAGCTGAAAATTTTTATRTCTTTGTTGGTCCTGCTAAAAATGGTCACCTTTATCTACATAAATCTTCTGAAGACTATGTGGTACTTTTGTTGGTGTTGAAGGCATAACACAGAAAACTCAGCAAGACTGACATGGCTGGCAGAATATTCTTTGCTTTAGATGGTCATGCAAAAGGAGGAAAGYACCCAACTTGATTCTCAGGCTTCAGATGCAKTTTTAARATGAGGTAACTGAAATAGGCAGRTCTTTGCAGAAGGTGCCTGCAAGAGTAAAGCAGAAACCCCAGGCTCATGATTTTAGAGTTGCTTTTGAGTGAGGTAATACTTTAAAATCTGTTATGTCCAGCCCTTTATAAAAGCACTTCATATTACTGTTCACTAGGAACCACTAGATTTGGCACTTCGGAATTACCTGTTCCAAAGCCGTATGTCATATCTGGATTACAAATCCAGATTTTGGGCCATAGTTGTGCCTACAGGCTTTGGCTGTTTTGGAGACAGTGAAAACTAAACTCCTCCAGGAGTGCAGGTGATCAGATCAGATGCCACAGTCCTGGTATGGCTGTTAGCCTTGAAATCCTGGCCAGTGATTGGAAGRAGGTTTTCACTTGGTGATATCATGATGGGGAGGTTGAGGTGAGATTATTTTCAGAATTCCTGTGAGTATTTCCCTTCCCATAACCCAGATGTAGTTTGTCAGGGGTGACAGAAGGTGATCCTTTGTGTACTTTCCTAGTGCTGAGCAAAAGATTATCTGGTAACAATCTCCTTAAGGATGCAGCCAGATAAACTCCAGGAAATTTTTGCTGTCCACCCTCTCTGAAATATGTTTTGTGATAACTATCTAACAAGGTGTGTATGGCTGTTTGGAGTGGTGCCAAGTGGGAAAACTCCGACTGTATCTAATCTTCTGAGTTCTGAGATGAAAAAGATCAGTCTTCTCATCAGTGGCTCTGTGTTCTGCTTATTTACTCCTGTCAGGACAGTCTGGCTTGAGCTGTTCCAACCAAGGAGATTTCTATTATTTCTGAAGAGGTACATCCTCAGTTCAACCTGTCTCCCTCCTGCAAATGGCCTATTCAGTCTCGTAACTATTTTTTCTTATCCTGGTATAGCTCATTAAGTTCCCCTCCTTGCCTAGTGTTGCATCTTCCCAATCTCTGGCTTTTGCAATTGTTCCTTTGGTACTGTTCAGCCTTGCTGAAAGTGTTTAACTCTTCTGACTCTGTGTGTGGCAGTGAGCCCTCTTTGGGCTGTGGTGTAGTTCCCAGATTTGSTGGCTCAGGATGCTAGAAAGGAAGTTTTTCTGGTCCTTGGGTCAGAAGTGAGACACAGGCCCTGTATCCCACCTTGTGTGCTCCATGGACAAGCAGCTCTTTAGCCTCGCTTGTCTCTCCCCTCAACTTCAAGAAGGCTTAGCCATTGCTGTAGGCAGCAGATCAATATTACATTGTAAAAGCTAAGAAGTATTACTGTCTTCTTTCTTAAATCCTCTCCTCCAGTCTCCTCAGGTTTGGTGCTCTTTCCTGAGCCCCCTCTTGCCTTGGAAGGGAGATTTCCATGGTGAGTGGCAGCAAGCAGGATTTCTTACTGTTGATTTTCTCACAGGTTAATGCACCTATGATATTTATGCAAAARGATGCATGTGCAGTATTACAGAAACAGCCCCAGCTGCCAGGGATCCTCTTTTCGGCAGTGGCTGATTGCTCTTGCGTTATTCTTTTTTATTTGTATTACAGTGGCATCCAGAGGCTTCCATCGAGATCTGAGTCATGTTATGCTGGGTGCTCCTATGGTTGCCTGTACTTACTRCTCATTCTTCCAGATAGCTTTTACTCATTGGTTTGGGTGATGTCTGTAGGATGATTTGGGATCTCTGCCTTCAGAGTATCACATAGCACCTCTACAGAACAGTTCTTGGTCCGTTTTTTTGCTGGGATGCCTGCAGGCAGAGTCAGCAGTGCTTTGCTGAAGGGTGTTCCCACCTCTCTGGCTGCAGCCCCCAGAATGGCAGCCTGTTGTGCAGTGCTTGACCAAGAGGGCAGAGGCTTTCCTGCTTTCCCTGGCCCACAGAAAGCACCAGTCAGGATCACACAGTCTTTGCCTGCATTTTGCAGTTGCTGTTTCAAACATTATATCCCACTGACACATAAACATCAGACTTTATCCCCATTTCACTGGTGCTTTATGAGCTTCTGATATACACATAGAGGAGAGTGATCTGGCTGGTGTAGGTATTTCARTAACTGTGTGTTGTTGAAAGGCCATCCTGCTGCCAGCTCCATTTTGTGCACTCATTAGATAAAGCCAGTGGGGGAGTAAAAGGTCATCAGCAGCTGATGGTCACAGGGCTTAGAAGCTGGGGTGCATCACAACAGAGCACGGTGTGGGATACCAACTGTGATACTGTGAGATAACCTCAGCTCCCACTGCTCTCATAACTGGTTCTTCTTCGAAGTATTATTTTATTTTCTTCCAGCAATACAGGGTCAAAAGCTTCATCATTCAAAGCTTTGAGGGATGCCTCCTGCTTCCTGCCCTTCTGCTTTTWCTCTGTCTTGGGTCATGCTTGTCTYGCTCTGWCCTGTCAGTGTGTCTGGGTTGTAGGTATAAAGTTTTTCCTGCCTGAAGTTCTCAGGTTTGTGTGACCTCCCAAGCACTAGATTTTTTTCCCAAGCCACTGAACTTTGATTTATTGCATTTAAACTGCCTAAAATTGCTCAGTGTTCCAAACACAGCAATTTATTGATCTCACTTTTCYTTTCCCATTGTCCTTTTCATAAGATGATGAAGTCTGTTGGTGAAGCAGSTACTGCTGCAGCTTTTCAGAAATTTCCCAGGAAATCATGTGGTTTCTTGCCCATGGGTGATTCTCTATATTTCTCAAGTCCAAGAAAGGCTACTTTTGAAAGCSAGTGGGAACCACAACATCAGATGATTGAGCTGAAAATATTAGTGCCAGGCTCAGTAGTAATTAAAAAAAAGCAAATGGAATACTAGAAATTATAAGGGAAGCCAAACAGARGAAAATAGAGGCCATTAATAGATTATTGTTGTGTAAATGTGTWTATTATGTGTAGTTCTGGTTCTTCCCCATCCAAAATGTCAGGAAASATACAAAGAACTGGAAAAGGTTCAGAGATGGGCAACAAGGATGGCCATAAGTCTGGATTAATTTAATATAAGGAATGGTTGAATAAACTAGGACTCTTGTCTCTGGAAAAAGAGACAGCTAGGGTAGGAAATGACTGGCATGTAAAAGGACAGAGCTCTACTCTTCTCTGTCTCTTCCAGTACAAYAATTAGGAGGACATCAAATGAACAAAAGGAGACTGTAGCCATCTGCAGTAGGCAGCCACTCACTAGAGCTCATTAATGGTGGATGCTATGGATGTGAAAATCGGTCCAATTTTAAAGGAGATTGAAGGAGGAAATGAAAGAGGAATCCTTTGAAGTTTGTAACAGATGAGGATCACACATTTGCCCTCCTCATTGTGACTTCCTAACGGTGTTTCCCTAAGGCTGCCTGTATTTATCTGATAAGATAGTGCTTAAATGATAACTTAAAACTCGAAAAAGTGAAAGATGGAGCTGGGTTGTTCAGACATTGCAGTGGTAGGTGGGGGGGTTAGAGCCTGCTCCGGTGTTGGCTGATCTGTAGCTGTATCCATCCACCTTGCTGCAAGTGTTTCTGCCTGGCTGTTTACAGAGTGGTTCATTGCCATGTCAGCCTCAAAGTCACACACACAGAACATCCAGGCTTTATTTGAGAGGCAGAAGAGATTGTAACCAGCTCCCTGYACAAGCTTTCTTGGATGTGACCATGTCTTCTGCACACTGTGATTTTGATAAATACAGCTGCTTTTCTATTTGTGAGCTTTTTTGGAGTAAGAGAAAGCAGATTTTCYCTGCTTACAGTGACCTCCCAATGAAGTAGCAGGTTTCGTGGRTATTCCCATATCTGGGAAAATTTCTAATACAGAGGCTTGGGAGATTTCTGATTTGGCAGCTGTTCTTACCTACTGCTGCTAGGATAATTGCAGGAACCAGCTACTTCTGCATCACTGAAATTGTTGCCYGTGGCAAGTACATGAGTTCATGTTGTTTTACTCACAGAGTGTACCTTCACGGTGGCTACTTATTTCATCCTGGGGATCCATGCTCTGACTTGGTCTGCCTTGAAATTTTAGGGCATCTGAGTAATCCAGTCCTGTGCTGTCTGAAGGAGTGGCATTCACAACACTCGTGTTTCAGGATTGTCTCCATCAGAAATGGTTGATCTAAGATTAACCTTAATCACAGCACTGTGCAGGTGCTCAGTGCTGTGCTGCGAGCTGCCAAATCCCAAAGTGGTTTCTCATTTTAATCACAGCACTGTGCAGGTGCTCACTTTTGTGTGACACATACCAAAGTAGTTTTGGGGATGAGAGCTGAATTTTAACTGAGAGTTAGGGTCTAACAGTGGTTAAAGCTTCTGCTGTGAGTGCAACATATCCGTGAGCCTGAGCTACCTTTTAACCTGGGTAATTAGGGCATTGCTAAGCTGGGTGGCTGGAGAGGATGGCAGACACTTGGATACTTACCTAACCCTAACTCTAACCTTTACCCTAACCCTAATCCTAAGATCTGGGTTAATGCAAAACTGTGGCTAAAATTGAGGTGGGGTAGGTTTTCATCTCCATTCATTCATGGGAAGCTYGAGCTGGTAAAAGTGTGTTGTTATAAGATGCTTGCTAGTTTATTTACACTATTGGTTATTTGGCCTTTCAAGTACAGGATTAAAATAGGATTTTGTTTTAAAATTACAGGGCAGAGTATGCCGTGGTGGTATTATGTTTATGCAATCCTCCACTAGTCCACCTCAGTTCAACTCTTTGCTGAAGTATAGGGAAGGGATCTCAACTCTCAGAAAACTGTCAGGTTAACCGATTGGGCTATTTTTTGCAGAATTTTGAAACATAGATATTAATAGTTCTTTGCCAGCCTCGGAGATAAAATGCCATGTCAGGTTTTTTAGTTTAAAAATCCCCACTTAATGTAAACTTTATTTTTTTAAAACAATAACAACAATTTAGTAAAAATTTATTTTAAAGTAAAGACATTGCTTATGGAGTCTCCCTCCTCTATTGTTCCTTCATATTCAGTATTTGAGTTTCACAGCAATAATGCTGACACTTCCTGCATGGGTGTAGGCAGGGATTCCTATTGATTTAATCTCATAATTTTTATGATATGACCACAACACATCCTGTGTCTAGCACCGGGGCTTGGGAAGATCGATTCATCAAAGCAGTGACTGGGGTGCTGTGTATAACTAGCAGTGGGTTAGCAAAGAGGGAGCCTGGCTTCTGAAGAGACAAAGGACAGATAAGCTAAGCAGATGTAGATACAGAGCTTATTTACCATCCAGGTTCCATATTTTCATCAGATGGTTGATTCAAATCTCTTTAAGTGATATTTCTTTAATACAGCATTAATTGTATTGGTATTACTCATGATTTCTTTGATTTGGGCAACTGGTGCCATTATATTTCTAAATATCTATCTTGCAATATCGTTTTTGTCTGTGATGAATGCCTATTTTTTATACTTAACAAGTATTTACTAGGCAGGAAGGGAAGAGATGGTTTCCCATAGAAATATTGAGTCACTGTAGAAGACAGGACACAAATAACTGTAAATGTTGCAAACAGAATCTGTGTCTTACGTGAGTGAGTGAGTCACTTCAGTAGATGTGACAGCAAATGGAAAAGAGAAAATGTTCCTCACTGATTGATTATATTCATCAGATATAGAAAGAGAAGAAGCAGCTGAAATTTACTGTCTTTATAAAAAAGTGCAGTAAAAGCACAATGAAGGATCTGGGTTRCCTCTGATGTTAGTACTGTATTTCTACATTCCTACTCCCATTTCTTTATATCATTTAGTGTACCTGTTTTAATGGTATGACCCCTYAACAATCACATCCTTAGCAAACATGAGATTAAATAAAGTTGCAAAAAGTTCTCCCTAATTAATAAGCACAAATACTTCTTTTAAAAATAAGGTTTAGAGTTGAGATGCCGAGAGATAAGCACTGACAGCTGAGAGCTTGCTCTTCTGCTTGAAATCTGCCTTGCATTGGTTGTGGAAGAAAGTTCTCACCATCTGCTGGGTGGAGATCATCTGTGCATTTCCTCTGGATCATTGTTTTCAGGCCCTRCTGGTTGTGCACTGGAGGGCTTACAGAGAGGTTAAAAAGTAGCTTAAGGTTTCAAGCAGAGAAATCRTGCAGGTGGGACCTGTAGCGGTGAATGAAGTGAGCTCTGCTGCTCTTGCCCACACAAAGTGTTCGGTGGCTGAGCATTCACTGTCAGTCTCCTGTTGTCAGTCCAGCGTGAAGCCCAGGAGGAGAAATTACAGAGTGATGGGTGGGAACAGCGACTGAGGGTAAAGTCCCAATTTGGAAATGTTAGTGCTACATCCATTATTAGTAACCCCACTGCAAAAGAAAAAATGCGGTGCTGCAAATGAAGCTGTGACACAGGGAAGTAGCAGACAAAATTAAAATTTTATACTTGCCGTGGTCTTACAATAAAGGTTTTGTGATACACATCCAGCAGTGCTGCTATAAATAGTCTCGTTATCTAATCTTSCAGCTCAGTGTATGACAGAAGATTACAAGTAAGAAAACAGTTCAGTGTAGCTTTTAGCTGTTTTCCCACTGCTTCCCTTGCTCCTGCTGGAGCATTATTACTGTGTCCCTTGTAATTCATATGGAGACAACATTATTCAGCAGTACAGAATGTCACTAGGAGGAGGAGAGTTCAGAGAAAACCCACAAGATTTATGACATAGTTTAGATAAGCYGTGGAGGAACTGACATGAGGGGAGTAATGACAATTCGCAGTCCAGCAGCATTTCTGAGGGGGTGCTGAGAATTTCTTCATGCCGGCTCCATCGGGTCAGATACAGAGCAGAGCATGCTTTAATAAGGTGTTCTRCATGCTTGATTGCAGAGGGAACCCTTTTGCTAATAAATAATCCAGACACAGTGAGTTCTGTCCACATRGGTCTAGGACCTGATCCAAAACCAACAGAAGGTCCTTAGAAAATTTCACAGAGGCTCAGCTAGCACAGAGAAAGCCTCTTTTTGCTTTTGATCCTATTTCTCATGGGAGAAGGAGGAGCTGGTTAGTAGGTAGGGAAGCTCCTTTCCTCCCCTCCCTGTGCCTTGCTGGTAGTGCAAATCCTCATTCCTGACCCTTCTTGGAGATCCCTGGCCTGTTTCACATGGGGCACCTGAAGTCAGTGAGGAGTGCTGGGTCCTGGGAAAGCCCCCCTGGATCAGGGGCCACCAAAAAGGACCTTGTGCAGCCTTTGTGTGTGGACACAAATAACCCTTTCCCACAGAGGACTGTAGATCACCTTCTGAACTGTCATGGACTTTTGTATGGCCACAGGAGGAGGTGTGAGGGAGTATGGCTGTAATAGATCTGGAGCTCCATGACACTTGAACCATGCTCTTTTTGCAGTATGAGAGGAGTTGGGAAGATTTGGGTGTTTGTTCAAACCCCAGCACAGSTCACCTGCTGCAGGGTGCCATCCCGACCATGTGGCTTGGAGAAAGCTCTCCACCAGCACCGTGTTGGCAGATGTCCAGCCACCTCAGGGGAGCACGGTGGTGGGCAAACATGTGTTCTGCAGCCGTGGCCAACTGCAGAAATCTGTGCCTTTGTCACATCTTCTCATGGAGGAGCTAAAGCAATGACAAAACCTGAGGAGCTGAACCTCACCACAGCTCTTGCAGGGAGTGGGGAAAGAGCTCGTGTCATCCCCTTATCCTGAAATAGGGACCTGGAGCCCGATACTGCTAGGAGATTCTTTACCAGTCCAGATTCTGGTGTTCCATCTTAAATTCCCAGGCATAAGCAATTACAAGCGCTGGCAGGTGAAATGCTCTGTGGACATGGGCTTCCTTGTGCTGTAGCCTGGTCAGCAGGAAGGAGTTACCTTGTAATTAGATTCTGCAGGCAGATCAAATTTGCTGTTGGAACAGAAGTTTTATATATAGTAAAATGCTCCCAGGTGTGCTTTTTAGTCGTGCTTCTGGGCTGAAGCAAGGATTTATTAATAAGAGGCACCCAAACCATATTACACACTGCAGCAGAGCTGGAACAGGGTGCTTTTGCTCTGATTCAGGGAGCTGATTGAATTCAGTGACAGATGCCAARTATTTATGTCCTTGCCTGAGTTTATCTTTTAAATTTGAAAGTGTTAAAAGCGAGAGTTATTTTTGGAATAAACATATTAAATAGTGATGGAGAGTTCCATCTGGCTGTTGGTGGGATGGTATTTTATTGTCACATGTCGTTGACCAAAATGTACTGCTCAAACCATCAGAACAGAAAACTGGGGGGGTAATACATTGCTCTAGATTTGCATCAGAATACTGAAGTTCAGAGAGCCCGGTGACTTTGCTTGTGACATTGCTTGGTATCATGAAGAACAGTCAAATTATATTGATTGCATATGTACAATAAATATGATACATTGTCACACAACTGTAGTATTTCCTGTAAAGTTGTCCATATTTCTACATTAATGTGTGCARGGGGCTATCTGAATTTTATGTTTTTTATCATATTGACAAATGTCCAAATTCTAGAGAAGCTGTTAATTGCCTTGGAATTCATGGCCATCCCACCTCTTGGTTGCTCACTCTCCTTCTTACCAGTAGTCTTTTGAGCTTCTATGCTTAATTTATTCTGTAACATCACCTAAAAYAGCCCCTGGCCTTTATTTTTGCTTATAGCTAGTAATTTATAGTTTATAATTATTTATATTTTATTATCACATCCTTAATGAGTATTTCACCATATTATTTAGGGTAAAAGAAGTAATTATATAGCTGTTTAATCTTTCCATGGGCCRTCTTGAAGCCCTTGAATGGTGACTCTTTACAGCTGAACCAAAACTCAGGGTGAGGATGAACAGCTGACCCATAAACTCCAGGCAAGTTGTCGCATTTCCAGTGCCTCTGAGCCATCTTGAGCCTCAAAAATTAATGCTACTTACAAATTGCCTTCTGCCGTGCTCCATCAAATGCTAAGATGCTGTAATTATTTATGACAGTTAAAATCTCCTGATGCATTCAAATAAAAGCCAAACATATACGGAAAACATGTCCTGTGGAGGAAGGTTGCAGCATGAAAGATGGCTTGTTTTGACTGCAGGTCACATTGAGGGGCAAGCTAGAAATACATCTAAGAGATGGAGACCTAGATGTGCTAGATTTTAGGGGAAACTCCATTGCTGCTGTCATTGGACTATTTTCAGGTGTTTGGTTGAGTGAATGACCCAAATATAGTTTAAGCCTGTGACTATTCCATTTTAATAGCAATGCAAATACAGTAGGTGAAGGCTAAGAGCGCTGCATCTAATTTAGCAGTGTTGCTTTAGCAACACCGTGCAGGATGCAAATAGTCTCCTTGGAAACACTTCCTAAGTGTCATTAGATAAGCCATGGCTATAAACACGGAAGCAGATCAGAAGGAGAGACATGCTCTTGTGCTGTGCCTTTTTATAGCCCCAGACATCAYGATTAGCAGGATGGCAAGAGGAGAGAGGAAAGCTGTTCTGGGGCTCATTGCACTTATGAGTGTTTGTACATTGTGCTTTGGAAAACCACACCAGTGGTGATGGGGTTTTCTGACTTGGTTTAAATAAGGTTTTAAATCAAGGGAGGGGGTTGTTCCTGCCCCGCCTGGTTGTCACAGACATAGGTTTAGTGTCCTCATGCCTCTCCAACAGATGCAGATTGCAGATGTTAACACTTCCTCTAATGGCACATTCATGTCTTGGTGGGTTTGAATCTATAAGCTGGGAAGGGAGAAGAAAGAGGACCCTAAAGCTCAATGGGAGGGTGATTTCCCATGTTCACCCTTGAAAGAATGTGGAGGTTGAAGTGGTGGTGGAGGATCTGCCTCTGGGCTCGGATTAAGTACAGGATTGGCTCCCCTTCTGCTGACCTGCCCCTGTTCCGCTGTCATTGCCAGTGGATTACCTCCAGARCTAGATTTGGCTTTCTCTGTTGACTTCCAAAGACCCTTTCCTAGGGATCAGCAACACAGTAGAGATGAAAGTGGGAAATGGGGCWAATTAGTGCTCAAAACCAGGACAGCTGTTTCTGCTGTTGGCATTGCCATGTAGAAAAATCATGAATTGAGGCAGAATCCCACYGGTCGATGTCTGAGGAATTCATCCAAGGAATCTGAATGCCTGATGATGTCAACTGGAGCACATGAAAGACAGTGGAAGGAGCCAAGTCCGCAAGAGCATCAAAATAGGTTTATTTTGGTTTGGGATGAAAGTCTGAAAAAGCAGATGGTTTATTTTATCATGAGCTTGACCCTGTCAAGAGGCAGACAACTGGTAGACTTCTGCAATTTTTTGGAAATGCTCTGAACCAAAGCTAAGCCCAACCCTTTCAACAAAACCTGTCCTGATCGGTAACTTTCAGGTCCACACACAAACTCATTGACTGGGGATTGGCCAGTCTGAGCATCCTCTTCTCGTTTCAGTGGTGTGTAGCCCCTTGCAATTTAGATACATGGCAAAAGACCCACTGCAATTTTCCCCATTCTAGTGGAAAAAGGGATTCAAATATTAATAGTTTCTTTTTACAAGGAGAACTCAGAATAAGAAAAAACAAAGCCTTTTTTTGCTCCCTAATCCTCTTGGAAYTTATCCATCTTCATCTCACTCATATCTCGTGGTCTCTGTTGTAAATGTCAATGTTAATTAATGAGACCTTGGCCCTCTGTGTAGCTGAGTAACAATCCCAGGTTTGTTTGTGAGATGGGTGCCCTTCCATCTCCCCAGGGGATGGCACTGGGGCTTTGTGTGACAAGCTGCAAGAGGCAACGTCAGAAACACCTCTCTACCTCTGTGGTGTCRAAAGACTGAGGTGAAGCTCTCCTGAGATAGGTGAGAGAAGTGTTTCCTGAGCCTTTTAGAGATTAAAATGAAATTTCTGGGGTCCCTTTACTGAACTGCCCACATTTGTGGATGGATCTCATCCCATCCCTGTGCTGGGCCCCATGGAAGGCACTTGTGGGTTTTCTTCTTTGACAAGGAGATATTGGAGTCGCTGGACCACARGATGCCATTCCACTCCTAAGGCCATAATTTTTTTTCCTGTGCAGCACAACAGCCTTCATGCAGTGGATCATGGGACTGATGTGAAGGTGAGGTTTGGSTCTGCATCCAGATTGTTCTACAAGAGAAGATCTGAGCAGCTGTTCCTCACCAACATGGTCTGTGGCTTAGTAGGACATGAGAATTTGGACAAATGACTGCTAAATGCTAGCTCAGCCCTCAGCCTGCCTTTCCCTYGGCTGTAATCAGAATGGAGCATTTCTCCCCAGGACAGCCAAGTTGCTGTATTTCTGCCACACATCATKTGGAGTCCTTAACCATTTGTAAGGCATAGTGTTTTAAAAAACTTGGGATAGGAAAATTATTTCTGCTGCAGAGAGAAGGGACATGGCTCAAGCTTCCTGGTGAGAATCAAAAGCCAGAAGGGCTAAGTGAGTTTTTTCTGCATGGCCTCTCATGGAACTTCAGGGTCTCCAAGTAAAAATGTAGGGGGGACAAGAACAGCCCTAAAGTGTCTCCTTGTCATTGCATAACACATTTGTTTTTGTGGTTGTTCACTGAGGTCTGTTTTTGCAAAAMCAACCACGCCAGCTCCTTGCCCATTCAGCAGGAGGAGTGATGCTTTCGTATTCCCTGCCCTGTCCTTTTGTATTCCCTGCAGCACCTGGGTTTTCCTTGGAGATCTCCCACTCACACATGGAGCCTGCCTYGCTTCCTGGGGCTGATGGGAGTGCAGAGCCAGAAATCCCCTGGTCTCTACTCACACACCTGAGACCGGAGGGCTCATGCTGTTGYACAACTGCAAACCCCCTCAGATTAGTGTTCCAACACAAGCAGGGCAGTTCTGGCTTTTCTGAGACTTTGTGGATTTTTTTTTCTTTCATAGTGGGAATCAGGAGTTCTGCACCTAGTTGTGGYTTCCTAACCCTCAAGGAAATCCTGTCTTTTAGCCCCCTGTGCATTGGCTGCCCTGTATCTGCCAGACAGGCTCTCCTAGGCAGCCACAAAGGGCCCCTTGCCCACCTTCTGGCCGTGGGATTGGTCTGGAGCTGAGGACCGAAGTGTGTCCCCACAGCCGGATGCCATCCCAGTGCCCAATCCAGCCACGAGACTCCTCTCTCAAACGCGCCTCTCCTGACCTCCGGCTCTCGCTTTGCTGCCTATTTTTGTGAAAATGCTCCTTTTCAATTTTCTTCACAAAAAAATTTGGACAGAACACAGCCCAAGAGTCCCTCTCAAGTAGCTGGTGCAGCCACAGGGCAGCTGCCCCTTTGACACAGAAGTCCTTCATTCAGTATTCACCTCTGAGGACACTCTGCTTTTTCAGATAGGGGTGTTCTCTGTCGCTTTCTGGGCGCTTCCTCTGCAGCTGGGAGCTGCTTTCAGAGCATGCAGTGACCTGCCCTGTCTTGGACTGTCACCCTTCCCTGTTATTTTTATATATTTTTAGTGGCCTTCCTTGTGCAATAACATAAATTATATTTTTTTTAAAAAAAAGATAAGCATCTTCTTAGCAGAATATTAATGCATATAATTAAGATAGTATTTGGCTCTTGAATCACACTGTTCATCCTGAAATTGTCTTAATTACACAGCTGCTCCTCCAGAATGAAGCTCTCTTTGTTTAAAGGCTTAAATACAGAAAAAAGGACAAAATTTCTTCCTCCAAGGAGAAAACCTCCATTTCAGATTTCTGGCTATGTTGGAATCAGTGGCTTCTCTATTTTAAATAAGGGGAGAAATCAAGGTAATAATAACGCTGATTTTTGTTTTAATCCTCTACTTGGAATAAACCATAAACTCTCTTGATTAATTTAGTTGTTTTTTTTCTTTTTGACATTATTGAAGGCAAAAAGCTTGAGGATCTTGCATTCTTTGGGTTGGTTCACATGCGGTTCCTCTGGTTTTCCCTTCTCTCTGACATCTTGAAATTCAGGCGTACCTAACAGCCAGATGAAATCTGTCAGATAAGGCACCTGCTTTTCACCAGCTTCCAGTTTGTGAAGCATCAACCTACCTTTGGCACGAGCATTAACTCTCAGTGTTACAATAACATGTTAAAAAAATGCCTCAGTCAASTCTATGGAATTACATTCCTTCTGCAAGGCAGCTGAGAAGTTACATTCAATTTGCTGTCGATTCTTCTGCTTTAAACATTGCTGCTGCAAACTATCAGCCCCTCCTGTGAGTACATTCGTGTTTGGAATGATGCAGTAAATCAGATTATAGCTGTCCTTTATTAACTGTGATGCACAAGATTTCAGCAGTGGAGGTTTGATTCAGAGGAAATGAATGAGGATAGTTAAAGTCAAATATAAATAGAGCTCATTAAAAAACAAACAAACCAGCCTCTGTTTCATTATGTGACTCTTAATTGTACCATGAGTGTAGAAGTAGCTCTCATTAAAGACTCCTGGCAGCCRCCTTCTCTTCATCTCCTTCTGCAAACTCGCTCACTAACTCCTGGGAGTTCCTGGGGACACGAACCCAATTTGCACCTTGGGCTGGGAGACAAAGGGACAAAGCAAATAACAAAAGCCAGTGTGTATGTGCACACAGTAAAATGAGCATAGCCTTGCCAACCCATCTGTGCAGGCTGCCACCACTCACATGCACCTAAGACCCCTTTCCTAGCCTCTGAATAGCCCCCTGTCCTCCCCTGGCTGGGCTAAGCCAGAGGAGCCCTCTGATTTCTGCCCCTGCCCAGTGCCTCAGCTGGGGTYTGTGCTGTGGGTGCTGGTGCTGCTGTGGAGCCAGCTCCACATTCCCCGGGCACACAACTGCAGTGGGGGCACACAGCATCAAACCCCAGCTGCTGSGGGAAAGCAGCCCCTCTGTGCCCCTTGGCCACCACAGCAAAGCCCAGCATTGCCTATAAAATGAGAATAAGCTCCTTATTGCCAAGTGCAGTCTGTGGGGAGCTGCCGCCATTCCCTCGGCACAGACACAAGAAGAGCTTGGAGTCTGCCTTCCACACTCACCATCCCTGTGTGGGTGGGTTTGTTCATTTCTGGTGGGTTTTGAAGTACATATGTTTTGGGGGAAGAGAGAAAGTAAAAAAGCAGTGATGGAGTCAGAGCATGGAACAAATCCAGCTTTAGTAACAAAATACAGTGTATAGCAGTCTGTGCTGGAGAAGGCAGGGCTGCTGAATGGTACCCAGCGCTTCCAGTTCAGTAATGTACCATCAACCATTACCTTTAATGAATCTCAACTATTACCTTAATGAATAGGACATGCTACCTTTGTGAGATCCTGAGTGTGAAGATACAATGAATAGGAAAAGAGTCTTGGAAAGGCTACTGGGTAGTGTTTGAAAGGGAGACCCGTAGTTCTCAAAAAATAAGCTACATTTAAAGCAGAGTTAAAACATGTTTTCTTTAAAAAAGAGTCTATTAAAGAACTCTGTGAGTCTCATTACTGCTCATGCAATGGCACAAGTGGGAGATTAATATTCTTCTTGAGGGAMTAAAACTGCAGTATCTCTTGAGCAAATCTATTCCCACAAGAACAAGCGAGCTCAAAAGCAAACAGCAGCTTTCTGCTATTTACGATTGTACTCCTGGATCACATGTGGAGCCTGCAAGGGTCCTGGCAGTATCAGTTGCAATTTTCTCATAGTTTCCCCCTGCAGTTCAATCCCACTGTTATCATGAACTCAGTCCCACCATTACTAGCACTGGGACCATGAAGTCACGAAGTCCTTGGTACTTTAAAGCTGCTCCTGCTCCCTGTGAGCTTAACTGGYGTGATGCCTGAGTGCCCGTCACAAGGGCTCCCACTGTTCCAACTTTATGTGGAAAACCATTCCAAAKTTTTAATTAATTTTAATTCATAATCACAGAGCAATTTGGTGTGTGCAGATGGAAATCAGTAGATGAGTGTTAGTATTTTTATGGATACATATGTTTTACCAAAAGACTTGCAGTTTACTCAGAACCTGGGCTGGACTGTGACTGTTTAATTACTGTTCACACAGAAGTAATTTGCAAAGTGTTAATTTCCAAAATCAATGCACTCCAGTCCAATAAATATTTAATGCTTCCATCTGCCATTTTAAAGTTAGTTACCAACCCTGTTAGATGAAGTCTATGAAACAGTTATCCACTGTTGACATAAAGAAGAGTTTTGAGATCCAGCTTTCATAGAAACATAGAAAAAAGCAGGTTTCCTGAGCCCAGTYTTATTCTCTTCACCAGATTAAATATGGATATGGACAACATTGCATGTAGAGGCAGGTTCATAGCAGGCAGACCAGTGTAGAATTACATCCTAATTTTATCAGGGAAAATACATTGASTCTTCCCTAGTGAGACTAGGACGGCAGGTCCTAGGTTTGAATTTTGGGAGGAATCTAGCTGGAGCATGCAGTACCTTTTCCACTGGGAATAGACTAATAAAATGAAGGGCATGTTGGCTATCCTAAGGAACAAAGAGGAGAGGAAGCCCCTGCCCCTGCCCGGACAGGAGGGAGCATGCAGGGCTGCACCAACAGCTGTGGGTCCCATGGGTCATGGCGGGATCTCATCCTCACTCTGCAAAACTGAATGTGGCAAAACCTGTCCCCATCTGTCTGCATGACAGACTATTTAATTACTGATATTCATGAAGGGTTTGGAGCTCTGTGGATGGGAATGCCCTGTGCCRATGCAAATGTCACTGCTCGTGGTACAACATGGGGGCCTCAATGATCAGTTCTATTCCACTGTTTTTCTGGTACAATTATGTTTAATTCATGTGTTGTTTCATCGAAGTCTCTGTCACTCAGGGCTTGGCCTCATCTTCTTAAATAGCTGGATATAAAATTACAATGTGTTCCTCCAGTGAGACCTCATTTCCAGAATATCATCACAGCTTTGTGATGACACAGGGCTTTCTGTTTAGCTGAACGGATACACTGAATAATCATTTAAAAAAATCAAAATCTGTTGATCTTGGATCATTAGGCTTGTGCCATATTCCATACAGGATTACCCTGAATCAGCATAATAAAGAACTTGTGTCCTTAAGATTTCTTGCAGGGTCAGGGTAGACCAGTGGTTGCATGGGCAATTGTAAATTGCAAAGCACCAAGAAAAACAGGACTGATTTTTCAGATGTTCTTTCTTTGAGCCCTTCCCCGGCCTAGTGGCAGGTTCCAGGGGTTACTTGGAAAGTAGTGGACTCATCTGAATGACCCCATGTTCCTGTGGTGCCTAAAGCTCCTGGAGAAGCCTGGAGGAGCATTGCTGCAGCACCAAATGCTTTAAATACCAGATCCCAAAGCACCAGTGTGGGTTTCTGTGAGATGGGTGGAAGCCTGTGCCTGTAAATATGAATCTGTAGTTTAGATAATGGTCTTAGCAAAGCATTCAAATTACTGCCTAAAGCTATTCCCTGTTGTGCTCTTGCATGTGAAAAGACCAAGCCAGTCTAAGCCTAATGGGACCCTAATGCAATTGTTCCCTGTAGCTTTCTGCTGTGCAGTGGATGTAATAACTGCAGCTAATGCACCAGGGACATGCAACAGCAAAGCTCTCACTGCACTTGATGAGGCTGCTGCAGCAGTGGATGGACAGCTTTGAAGATGGGTAGATGTGTCAATTAATCTATGATGAGACTTCTGGACTGAAAAAGTTTGCTGAATTATGGAACAAGGTTTTAAATTGCTACTGTGATGGGCTCCCCTTGTGTAACCAGGTACTACAGTCTCTTTTTGGCTTTCGTGTGGGTGGTGATGTGCCAGAAAGGAAGGAAAGAAGAGAAGCATGGGAAATTGTGTTGAAAGCATGATTTGCAGTATTKCTTTGGTACAAGGCCCTATATTTTATTTGAAGATGGCTTTTAAGCTTTGTGGTGCTGAATGGTGTCCATGGTTTGATTAACCAGCATCTAACCTCAAGAAATCCCCAGTGGCTGTAAACAAATATTAAATTAAGTAGTCTTTTGGCTAATGGCTACGCCTCTACCTCCAGTAAAGTGGCATCCTGGGCAGTTTTCCTGCTGGTTTTATCCCCTTTCCTGAGGAAGYCAGGATGACTGCAGTCAGGTGAAGTGCAGGGCGACAGGAGCCATCTCACTTTTACTCTAAATTTGGACATTTGCATGATGGTGGGGCACTCCCAAACAGTGTGAGGTACCTTCTGTCCCCATTGTCTCCTTTGCAGCAATCTCTGCAGGAGAACAGAGTCTGAACACTGCAGCAATCCGCTTGKTAATGTAAGATAGCATGGTCTACTAGTCACAGCAGGGCTTAGTGGAGATAAATCCCTGTACTTGATGTTCCCAGCTCTCCCACACAGATACCAAGGCATTTCACCTCTCTGCACCTCAAAATGCCTATACGTAGGGATAAAGGAAGGAGAGACTGAGAGATGAATTGTTGTTGTTATGGTCTCATTCTAACCAGAAACAAGCTGCAGGWAAGAGCTGGCGGTTCCCAGTTCCTGCTGCTGTCATTTAGACACAAATTAGTGACTCAGTGTGAATTCAAAGGAGGTGGGAGGTGGTCAGTGTTGGGGCTGCTGTGGGCCCCTGTTTTACAGCTGGTGGCTGCTCAAGAAAATCTTCTTCACTGAAAAAATAATTCCTTTTCCCCACATCTTATTTTGAAAAGTTAGTTTTCATCTGCACCCTGAATGGACTTGCTGTGCCTTGCAATGTATCCTGAGGCGAGGGATGGGGCAGGATGGTTTGCCCGGGAGTGAAGCCAAGCTGTCCGTGTGGAAGGATCTTCTCGTGGCTTTGCTTTGGGGTGATTGCACTGAGGACTGAAGGAATGTCKGGACTCAGGGTGTGGGTTTCTTTTGGCCAGCTTGTTGCCTTAATTTGATGAGATTTTGARCAATTTAGGGAAGATTCTCCCCCTGCTGACACCTCTTCTGCTCTCTGTGCAGGCAGGTGACAGTGTGTGCTGCTGTGCAGGGCTGTCCCTTGCAGGCTCCTGAAGGCTGRTTTCCCAGGGCTGCGATCCTCCCATTTTTGTGAACAAAGAATCCATCACAGATTCAGCAGGAGACGCCAACGAGGCAGTCATGTTGTGCTTCCATCCATGTTTCTCCACCACAGGAGCCTCTCTCCCATCTTGCACAGGGGCCAGGCAAGGTGCTGGGTTTGTGAGACATTTGCAATATAGCATTTTGCCTCTTCATCATCTCACAGCAGAGGYTAGGAACTTGCTTGCAAAGACCATACTATTATTCTGCAAAGAAAACAGGAGTGTTTTCTTCATTGAGTCAGCCTGAAGGACTGTGGGTCAGCTATTGTAGCAAATAAAACGGCTGCTGGTTTAAAAAGTACATTCTGCATTGAATTATTTAAGTTAAAAAAATAAATTGATTGAAACRGGTGGGGGCTGGTTCAGGAGAGCAGTGCTGTGAGAGCCAGCAGCCCCCCAAGCCTGCAGGGTGAGATCCCTGCACACAGCTTGACTCCTGTGATTTCCTGCAGGGCAGCCAGCACAGAGAGAACCTTGTAAAAGAGAGAAGGAAAAACAAGCTGGGGAATAACGGCACTTCCATAATACTGCACTTTCTGGGTATCAGAGCAATTCTATGACACAGGAATTTAATAGTACAAATCTGCCTGATAACCGTTTTGGTAAATATTAATAAAAGAGCTGTGACAGTTCAGTTCCAGCATGACTAATGTAGTGATTTTATCTATCTTGCAGGGAAAAATACACCAGCACAGAAAGTTCCTTTCTGCCATTTTTCAGGTAGGCTGATGTCATGGGRTGACATTTGGGCCCATGCAAAGGGACCAGCAAACACACACCTTTGGGTCTGTTTTAAACTTTGTTAAAATGCCCTGTTTTCTATGCCCTGAACATCTGTGCTTGATGCATGTCACCCATTGTATGGAAAACAGCAGCCTCCTTCCCACCTTTGCTGTGGGGATTGCCTCTGCAGCAGGCAGTGAGATTGCAGCCCAGGTAAACTGTTTCTCCTTTATTACATTAATAGCATTTGCTAGTGTTAACAAACCTCTGCAGCCCTGGTTACAGCTCTGCAGTAATGGTTAGTGTGGTTTTTTAATGTAATGATTAAGAGAAGCCAGAGATAGGTGATGGACCTGGCAAAGCATCAGGTGCTGAGTGACAGGGCTTGTGTCTGAGGAGGTGGGAAATGGCAGCTTCATTGCTGTGCCTTCCTGCACTTCCCCAGGCATACCTTATGGCATTAAAAACTTGGAAGTGTTTTGTTTTGGGTGAAATTATTTGGAATGGGCTGCTGAGTCAATTGGAATAAATTAGAATGGGCTGCTGAGTTATCTCTTTCAATCCGCTTATTAATGCCACCTCACCCTGTTCCCCTTCCATCCAGTCTGAGAGCAGAGGGAAGAGGAGGCTGCCTGGTGGTGTCTGTGTGGCAGAGGTGGGTGTTGAAGCTCTGAGACCTGGCTCCTCTTCCCTCATTTCACAATAACTGCTGTGAAATGCTGCCTTCCATTAATACATTTGATTTGCGTTTGCCTCCCCTGCTTTCAGCTGAGGTATCCCACCTCTTTTTTCCCTGGAGAGACACTGAAGTTCTTGTGTGAGTAGCTCAGGAAAGGTCTGCCTTTAGTGACAGGGAGATATTGGGAGCTCTGCTTTCATCTGCAGATGAAATAGGCAGTTTTTCATCCCAGATGAATTGTCAGCTATATTTTCATTTAAATAAAGCTTCTTAGGACAAAGAATATGACATAAAGGCTCAGCTCTCATTTACTTGGATGAGAACAGGCTCTGGCTTTCAAAGTGTTGTCAGAGTTTGTCTTATGGCAAGCCAGGAGCCYCATCTAGGATTATGGTCCATGTGGTCTGGTGCAGTAAGAAATACACAGGCTCTGCTTTGAGCAGTGTGTACCCTCTTAAAAATGGTCTCCAAAAATCTGGATGACTTGCCCATCAAGCCTTTGCTGAGTTCTGTGTTTAAAGAGACAGCTTTAAGTGCCCAAAAGTTCAGTTTCATTCTTCTTTCTTTTTGGTTGTTGTGTTTAAAGTAAAACTAAATTAATTAAAATGGCCACTTAAGTAAGGTAATGTTATTTCCAGCTTTCTAAGAAAGTGCTGGAAAGAGAAAGTGCAAACCTTTGCTAGATTTGGCAGCTTCCTTGGAAACTCTATCCCTGTGTGAGAGTGCATTAAAAATAATGCTCTCTGGCAGCTCTTTTGGAGCCTGGAAGCTATAAGGTAGTAACCAKCTCTGTATCATGGACATCTTACATTAAATCAGAAATCACAAATATMTTAGACTTACTACTCAGACTCCTGGGGAGGAAAGCAGCTGGTCACACTTAATTTTAATGATGTTTCAGTATTGCATGTTCTTCCTTTTCCCCCAAGCCTCATGATAAGATTTGTGCTTTCAGATGATAGYGCAGGATGAGCCTCACTATGGCTCTCTGGTGGACAGTTCCTGCCTGTTAAGCTTGCTTGGAGCTTCTGTGCTGATGCCTGCTGCTATATTGTCTCTCTAGCTGGGACTTGAGCCAAGTTTGTAAGCAGAGATGAAGCTCAGCCTCTGAGTTTAGACCGAACTCTCGAGTTTTTCCTAAGAGTGTCAACTGGCCAAGTGTTGATACCAACTGTACCATCTCTGCTAATAAATCACACTGTCACACGTGATGAAAATGGGTTTCTAAATCTAGGATACCAAAGAAAGTGGTAGCTCCTCTCCAGTGGGAAAAYAGATTTATCCTGCCCCCCAGCTGTCAGTGGAGACGTGTGCTGCTGGAAAACGTCATGGTTTATTTCTTTATGCTTCTTTCYCTTTTTGCATAAAGACTTATCCATTCAATGCTTATCACAGTGCAAGAGTATTAGTAAACATAAGCTTGTTGATAGTTGGCATTCTGATGCTTGACTGCAAGGAAGATCTACAACTTAAAAGGGGATTGGAATAATAAACCCCCAAGTGTAACCTATGYTTGGGAAATAGCAATGGTTGCTGTTAGCCCAGAGGGTGTTGGGTTTTTCACTTAGCAGTGAAATGAGATCCTTGAATGGGAACGATATAATTGTGCTGGAGCTTTGTGTCTGGGCTTGTGGCTYCTGTTCCTTTCCAGGGTGATGTGTGACCTGAAGAATTGCTTTAGTAAGGACACTGAGARGTGGTAAATTTACAGCTGTCTTTACCTACAAGTTCTCTCTTTCATTCCCTTAAGCATAAGGATCAGTCTTACCTCTCCTGCAGACAGGGCAATTTCTGTATTTTTTAAACTCTGTTGTCCTAACTAGCAGTGATAATTATTCAACAGTAGCATCCTCTCAAACAGGAAAAATAATTCCTTTTCTCGTGTGACTCTGGAGAGCAGGATGAAAGCACAAATACTGGCTTGACAAGGCCGTGCATGCAGTGATTCAGTGAAATGCATCCTCCAAATCTTCATATCTTGATCCTCTTGGGATCTTCACAGGGGTTTTAACGTTCTCCCTTTTCTCTTGCCCAGAGATCTTGCTTTGATTTCAGTGTTTTCAGCATGAACCCCTTTCTGTGCCCTTCATGTCAGTGGGGCAAGATAAGTGTTTTGTGCAGCAGAAAACACCGTAACCTCCTGAGAAATGGCACTGTGGTCTTCCCCCCCCC
>NW_026623244.1:1355413-1389251 GCF_030028575.1 Malurus melanocephalus | reverse complement strand
TTAGGTACAGCCCTAAAACAGTGAATCAGCGACTCACCTCAGAGCCTCTCGGCATTATAAACCCCTCCCCACAAAACCAACCTGCAAAGTAATCTTTCTTTTCCGCCAATATTCTAACTTTCCAGGGCTCTGGCTTCGCTTGCAGGTGGTGGGAAGCCCGTGGCCACCGGCATGGGGCAGAGCTGTCACGTTGCTTTTGCTTCAGCAGCCTCTAGTGGGGAGAGTAATGCGGTTATTGCCGGGGCAGGAGTCCTCCCGTGCTGTCGCTTTGCTGGCTTTGCAGACCGCCCAGAGGAGCGATTTAGTGTCTGSAGTCCGAGATGAACTCTCCTTTAATCTGTGTTATAAGCAAAGGCTGACGAGTTGGAGAAAAGGCTATTTTTCCCCACAAAAAAAAAAAAAAAATCCCCCCCTTTGTATTTTAAGTATGTAGGAAATAAAATTGTCTAGAGGTGAATGAGTCACTTTCATGAGTCACCAATAGTGGGAAGAGGGGATTTAATATTTGCGAATCAGAAGCAAAAAGTACAGTCTGTTCCCTGCTTGGTGTGAGAGAGAAAATCATGGACAATTAATAAAAGCTGTTTTCTCCCCASAAGAAGAATAAGAATCAGGTTTCAGACTCCTCAGCATCTGGGGCTGAATGGCTGCAACCCCTCCTGGCACTGTGGTCCTGCTGGTCCCTTGACCGACTGCAGCCAGAGGTGTTTCTTGTCTTGTGGCTTTTCCGAGCCTCGGSACTTCTGTCCCACGCTGCCAGCGGCTTTCTTGGTGTGAGCTTGGGCATCTCTCCCCATGTCACAGTTTCTCCTCTCTGATATGAGACCTTTGCTAGTAACTTTAAATGTGCCAAGAGCCAGACTTTGGGCCTTCRGCAGCCCCTCTTCTCCCCCACAGAACAAAGACTGGGCAAACGCAGGCGAGCGCAGCRGGAGGGGWGGGTGAGCGAAGGTGGGAAATCACGCCCTGGTCATGCTGGTAACTGTCCCAAATGCCTGGCTGGTGGTGCCTGAGAGTGAAACCACCCAAATGTGACTCCAAGGTTCATGGGTGGTGACTCARTCTGTGAGGAGGAGGAGGATGTGCGGGGCCTTCCTCCCGTGTCCGCCAGCTGTCACTGTTGCTGCACACACCCGGCTGGCCGGTGCCTTCTGTCCGGCTGCGATTTACAGCTGCCCCAAAGCACTGAGCTTGTTTGGCTCATCCGTGGTGTGAGAGTGTTTATCCGCATCTTAACAACCTGTTCCTAAAGCCGCAACTTTATTGCCTACTAAAAGGCTCTGTTGAGAGCTCCAGAGATAATTTTAGTCCATACACATTTTTTCCCCACCTTGAATGTAACAGTTTTAGATTTTTTTCTTTTTTATTGAAGCATTGTTTCAGAACTAAAATTCCCTCAAAGTGCTTCTCTGATTAAACAATGGTTTGTAAAACTGAGGGGGTTGGAAGTAATAGTAAATTAGGAGAAGTGGTCACAGCAGGATCTGTCAGGCTTTGGCAGCGTGCATACATACACAGATACCCACGTATCTGTCTCTGTGTGTGTAGGCACTCAGCTTCTTCCTCGTATTCCATGTGAATTTCTCTGGTGCTTGAATTAATGAGAACTGCTTGTGCTTGTAAAGTGAAGAAGATGGAGTTTTGCCTCCTCAGTGTGAAATGGCTCACAGATGGAAGTATGGAGGTGTTTGCTGAGGGCTATTCTTAAATTACTTTTAGATGCAGTGAGCATCTCTGCAAGTATTGCACTTTTACCATCTGAACTGATAAACACAAAGTTTGATTGAGCAGGTATAGACTGGACACTAGGAAGAATTTTATCTCTGAAAGGGTGGCCCAGCATTGGAACAGGCTGCCCAGGGAAGTGGTGGAATTGCCATCACTGGGAGYATTGGATTAGATTATTTTAGAGGTTTCTTCTAACCTTAATGATTCTATGAAATTAGCCTGACATTCATTTTGTGCTTTAAAAGACCCTATACCTATATTGTAATCAAGTTTTGCTTGAGTTCAGATATCCCAGAACTTTACACTTGAAAGGAGTGAATTAGCATAGTGTTACTTGAAGTCATTATTGATGTGCTTTGTGGAGATTATGCAGCAGCAAAAAGCCCCAYTGTGCTGTTTTTTACCTGTAACTGTGTTTTGGATTTGAGGTTCCAATACTGTGAGAGACACAGATGTAAACTGGAAATTGTGCCCTCCCTCAGCAGTGCTGCTTTAGATTTGCTGTGAAAAGCAGCATTTGGCCTTTAAATTGTAATTCTGGTAAAAGCAAGCACCAATCTACACAAATTTCTCCATTTAGATTAGATCCTGCCTCATGCAAACATAATCCAGAGGAGAAAGTGAGTTCCTGGCAGAGACAGATGGAAAATCCCAGTGCTCACGTACTTGCTGCTGTCTCCTTTCAAACCTGTGTTTTCTTGTTGGTTGTCTCTGTTGAAGCTAAGCGTTAAGAACAGCAAATTGATGTTTTTTAATAGTTTTCTCAATTCCTGGCCAGATTAGGAGCACTGAATAAAAAGGGGAGGCATTTGTGGGTACGTGTATCTGTGCACAGCCAGAGCTGCGTGGGAGGAGCTGTGCTGAGCTCTAAATGGTTTCTTGCATTCACGTTGTGTATCAGTCTGACCCCTCCTGTGCCAGGTGCTTGTTTGGCCAGGGGGAGGAAAGGCACCTTTCCCATCTGCATTTCTGCTTTTCCTCTGGCAGTGCAGAGGCCTGGTTTGCTGCTAGTCAAGTGGCTGTGTTTGCCGCCATGCCTGCGCCCTCTGCCTCACTGTGTGCCCTGGCTTGGGGACAAAGAAGTGGCAATTTGGGATGGAAAAGGCCCTTTCTTTCTCTAATAAGGTGTTTGTGCGTGCCGTTCAATGAACACAGCAGAAATGGGGCGTCCTGATGTGTGCTTTGAAAACATGGCTGGATTGTGGATGTGGAAGGAGGCTGATAAGGAATTCAGTCTTTTCCAAGCTCTCTTGCTGCCTCTCCTGCCTGCAGCTGGGTGCTGCTACTCAGTGCTCCTCCAGACTGTTTTTAATTGTTTTCTACTGATGTGGTGACTTCTGTCTGGGTCTCCAGGGAGCCAGCAGTAACACAGGCCGTGCTCCCTGCATAGCAGTGACAGGGGAATGGATCCTTATCTGGGATGCCTCCTTGCTTTTCTGCCTGCTGCAGCCCCTGTGATTCCTACTGGGGACTGGGGAGCTGACAGCCCAGTGCACTGGGYTTTGGGAAGAACAAGGCTTCTAACAGCTTAATTATGGATCATATAATGTATTAGTGGAGCTGATGGAACTTAGTCTTGATTTATGCAAGAGGAGCTGAGGATGGGTTTCATCTAAGTGTTGGTGAATGATGGGGTTTGTGCCCTTGTTGACTTGTAGGCCCTTTCCTTGTTTCTCTTGTCTCTCTCCCACTTTGTTTAGCTGCAAGCACTCTATTGAAATTCTGTTGTTGAATAAATGTCGCATCCCAGGCAGCATTTGTCTTTGTTTTCCATATTTCTTTGCCATGCTGAGGCTTATCGTGTTTATCAGGTTTGAATAAACAGCCTGTGGCTGTGCRGAGCTGGGGAAAAGCAAAGGAAGGGTTAAGCAGGCGATACCCAGATCCTGCCAGCTGGGATGTGAGCATATGTCCATGTGGCAGGCYGAGGTGAATCCAGTTTGCCTAGGCTGAACCTGAGTAAATAAGCTCTGCTGAGACTCTGTGGTAATACTAGGGTTGAGCTCAGTGTCACACAAAAAGTGGTCACACATCTTCCATGTGGATTTGTGGTCAGATAGAGTAAGAAGGCATCTATTCGAGGAGTGCAGCCTAAAAATACTTAATTCAAGCCTTGCAGCACTAAATAGCAGTCCTGATAGTTAGAAAGACAACTGAAACCACTTAAATAGCAAGAGGGGAAATGCAATGCCCAGCTCTGATTTACWKTCAYGRCAKCAYTTAAAAGGTAGAGTCGATGTGGTGYAAGCTTGCTGTAAAGCAGTGAAACTTCCCTTTATCTCACATTTAATAGATCAGCTTTAAAAAAATATCAACCCGACTGTCACACTGGCAAAAATAATGGGGAAATACAACAGAAAAACTGCTGTGGGGCCACACACTAAGCCTGGTTCACACTGGGAGAAACTGGAGGGAGATGGTGTGGTTGCACCAAAATGTGACTCRGAGCTCACACGTGTTTACTCCTCACTGAATCCATCCCAAAGACTCTTAAGAGAAAAGAGATAACCCGGTGCTGGATTTGCTGTGGTGCGGTTTCCAAAAGAGGCCGCTGGCTGCAGGACTCCCCTTCATCTGCGCTCTGGAAACAAACAATCAATTTTTCATTTTTAGTGGTTAATTCTGAAAATATGAAGGTCTGTTTAGTCTTGTCTCCCTAACATAAACCAGCCAGAACAAGGCAGCTTGTGGGGAGTTTGCAACAAGTTCCCTTATTTGGAATAACAGCCACTGGTGTGATGTGGCAGCTGTGGGACACCCCCACCCTGGTGGGGCTCAGGGGGTCGGGATATTCTTGTGATGGATCACAGGGCTATTTTGGGGGAACTGGGGGGGCAGTGTGTATGTTTGAGGAAACAAACTGAGCCAGATTCGGTTCCAAGCTCTGTCTGTTACTTCACCCAGTTTGTAGGAACAGGTCATGATGTGAATGGGGTCTGAAAAGCTGAAATGCAGAAGAAAATAAAATTTGCATTGAGTCAAACTTTTTCATAGAACTCCCATGGCTCTGGGCATGATACTATCTTACAAATGCTTCCAGGAAGAGGTGCTATCCCTTGCCAGTCAGGTGCRTGTGGGCAGGTGTCACCCTAGCAGGATCCTTGTGTCATGGCTGTGAACAGGCTGGAGTGGTGGCTGGATGGGTGTGGATCTGCTCAGCACCTCCTGTTGCTGCCCTCCTTCCTCCTCCTCCTCCARTACAGAGCTGTTCAGACCCTGCTGCTCAGGTGGACTTTGATCCTGCAGAACGGAGCCTGGAATGGCCCTTTTGCCTTTTAGATTTTCCTTAGTGTACTCTTTTTCTCTAGGCTTCAGATTTTCAGTAACTTCCTAAATGCATGAACWTGTAAGTCTTTCAAATGTACAACCTTCCCTGTCCTGAAATGACACCCCCTCTTCCTTGGCAAAAGGGGAAATGAGTTCTCCGAGCTCCTGCTGAAGGTGAGCTGGGAATTAGGGTTTGGTGAGCTGGGCTCTACTCACACTGTGACATGTTCTCCATGTTTGAGATCTGGTTACTATATACCTTTGACAATAGCAGAAAAAAAACAAAGTGGATTTCATTTATATATGACTTTCAAGTTAAACTATTGTCCCTTTTGCTGAACTATGAATTTACCCTCCCCATGTTATCTTTCTCCTTTCACTTGTGGTACAAGAGCCTCCTTTTACACAACTGCTGCTGGTAAGAGTGCTCTTCCTTCCTTCCTTCCATGTCTTTCACTGTTAAATACCTTTATCTGTTGGAAATCCATTGCTGCCATACTTGTTGTATGGCAGATACTAAGCAAAGTTAGAATATTATATACTTGGGTATGCACTCATCACTGAAAGAGCCTATTGTTTTTTTAAAAGGTCAGTAAAGCACGAATGACAAGTTCAGATCCCAGACAAATTCTGTTTCCTGGTGAAAAAAMCCAGTATTTTTCAGTATCAATAAACTTGGTTTTAATACAGCTGTGTAATAAATTGGTTCATAAATTTGGAAGGTGAGTTTGCTTCTATAGGTAGGTATTTATCATTTCATAGTCTTCTAACCAAATTTCCATAAATGGTGTTTTAAGTACTGTCTAAATTATTTCCATGCCATCTCAAATGTTTCACAGACTGTTCTTACATCCTAATGATGATGTTAAGACAATGGAAATCTGTGTTGCCATGAAGAAGTGTTTACTTTTCACACAGCTTTTAGAAAAGTCTTTATAAAAACTTGTATTCCAGCTCAAGGTGTTTTATAAAATTTCTTTGTTGTTCAGCAATTCACCCCTGTTTAACAAAATGTTTCAATGAGTATTTGAATTACACCTGCTACAAGAGAATGAATTGAAGGTCATGTGTCAGGAACAGGAAAAGATCCAGAAGGACCTACTCCCCATCCCTTGAGCTATACTAGAGGATCTCAAGACATTCCTGTGAGTGCTGCAGCTGCCTGTCCAGGGTTTTAGCCACACAGCCATTCCAAGATTTCTTCTAGGATGCATTTAGATGGAATTGGAAGAGCCAGAGCACATCTGAGACATTCAKCACTCTGTCTGTTCAGCATTTGTTAAATCAGTAAGTTTTGGAGGGATTGCTGCAATTAGCTCATGYTCTGTGCTTGAAGGATGGAGCAACGTGGGAGTTGTCCTGGCTCCAGGGACAGAGGCAGCGGGGTGCTTCTAAGAGCTCCTCAGTCCTGTTCATAATGCATCATCCCACACCATTTTTGAGCAGCCAAGCCCTTGCCTGCTTACTCAGATGGGTGGGATGAGCTTTTTTTTTTGCTCTTTTTCCCTGATCTTTTCATTACTAGCACTTGGTCTTAACTGACAGAAGCACAAGAGTTTATTCTCCCATTCCACCCACCTTTTCCTTTAAAATTCCCTCTTTCAGTGTAAGCAATAGTTACAGATGCCTCCAAACTGCATTGCTGTCTCTGTAAACAAAGAGCTGACATCTGGMATATTTTGAAATTGCTTTATTGAATCTTGGTGGTTGCTGTAAATAGGCTCYGTGTCTGTCATACCTCAGTGGCAGTGAATAGATGGATCACTTCCTCCTYGGACTGAGTGGGAGAGGCCCTTTCCCTGTGGTGGCCACAGGCTGGAGAGTTGATGCCCTCAGGGCTKATCCTGTGAAATAGGGACTGTTACCTCAAGAGTGGGAGGTTGCACACACATGCACAAGTACGTTGGTGTTACAATGCTGGTAGGAATCACAGAATCACAGTGGATCATAAGATGGATACACAATATAGATGGAAGAGGCAAAGTGCTGGTAGAGAGTAGGCATGGGTCAGTTTTTGGGTGAAGCCTTGTTTTGGTAGACTCAGATGTAGATTGACATGAAGCTCAAAGTATCATTTCCAGAGTTAAAAGTTTCRCTTTTTTTTTCTCTTCAATTCCTTGCTARTGCAGCATGAAACTCTATAGTTTTGAGTTTCAGCCAGGTGTTCAAGTAGGTTTTATTTTTAAAAACTGGGAGATAATTTGCAATATTTCCCCCATTGCTGTATTTGAAACTTTGGCATGATGGTGTGGAAATCTATGTACAACTTGAAATCCAAAGACAGCCAATAGCAGAGAAACAGGAGAGTGAATGATGGTTTTTAACACCAAGGTGATGTCAGCTCCTTACTCCACATAGCAATCACCTGGCTAATTGGTGCTGTTGGGTTTTAAGATCACATTTCCTGCCTCCCTTATAGCTAAATGTGGCCTTAAAAATCATTAACAGAGGCTATTTTCACATMTTTCTGCTGAGGTGAACAGTGTTGTTTCTAATTTACAGGCTGAAGTGGAGGCAGAGGGAGGTGAAATGATTTGTCAGGGATCATAGAGGTTAGTAGGGTTAGGAATTAATCCTAAGATCTCTTCTCACTTTTTGGCTACATGGGGGAAAGCAATTTTTCTGCAGGAACTGACAGAAGAAAAATGTTTTTTTTAAGCTACATTTGTTATAAATACAATTCCTTTTCAATGCTACGTGTTCATGCATATCTTCTGACAAACTATGACTGAAATTTATTATGAAGGGCTATAATTCTTGCACATCAGAGGGGGAGAAATGAAATATTTAACTTAATCTCTATAGCATATTCCATACTTTCCTTGCTTTTGGTTACATTTTTGCGAGGCGAAYGATGAATTCCCTCGCCTATTAATAATTTATTGTTACTGGAACATAATAGTGCAGAACGCAGTTCGTCCAGGAAAAAGCTTCAGCAGGGAGTGAGTCATTGATGGTAATAAACTTCCGTTCCTCTCAATAGACCATAGGGCTGTTTAGAAAAATGTTTTTGCCRTGATTCCTGAATTGCTTGTGCTCTGTGCAGCAGCTGGTAGAGATAAAACTGAACGGAGCTGGGCAGACTCCCTGTCTCCCCTCTATTACTATAGCATGTTTCTGAATCATACACAAAAAATGTTTTGGTATGTAAAAGTGACTTCAGAAAAGCAACTCTGAGTAGAAAAGAGCCAGCAATGAGCAAAGATACATTTCCAGAGCGTGATCTTGAGTGTGAAATCCACAGTATCTATGGTGATCAGGGGGTTAGCAATSCATTGCTGTGCAGTGCTGAGCTCTCCAGCATTACCCTTCTGTGAGAACTCTTATCTCCTCGGAGCCCTGGGGCCTTCAGGAGGCAAATCTGAGCTGAATCTGACAGTGTTTCTCAGCTGCCTGGGTTGGGGTGCAGCTTTGCCTGTCTGTAACATACCATTTTGTTTGGTGTGCAAGATCTTGGTTGCAAAAGACTGGTGTTGTGTTTGATGGAGCACGTCAGGCGTGTTCCCTGCTCTGCTGGGTCCAGATCCTCAGGAGCAAGTGCCCCATTTGGGTCCAGGAATGTCAAATGTGTTTCTGGCCGTGATGTTTTGCTCTTTCCATGAAGAGGCAGTATGAGGATGTGGGCTCTATTAAAAATGGCATTGGTGGGACTGTGAAGGGCATGAGCATTCCCCAGTCAGAGAAGGGTTTCTGTAGCATGGGTCTTCATATGTGATGTGAAGGGTTAAGTGCTCTTAACATAATTCACAGCCTCCTTCCAACAGAGTCCTTTCAAGGTTCCTGGTCCTCCAAAATGCGATTGCATCCAGAGGGGAGGGTGCATTGTGGTGGTGTTTTCCAGGAGCTATGCTGTTATCAAGAAGTATGATGATGATTCTGTTCAGCTCATTAGATGGTGAGTTTTGTATCTGTGCACAAGCTGACAGACACATAAACACGATGGGCAAAGGTTTTGCAACCCAGCCCTGAGTGAAGGGAAGAAGTTGGCATAGTTGTTGTGTGAAATGTCAGCTGTGGCTGGACAGCCACTTCTTTAGCCCAGTGCAAACTGGCTACAAAACAGTAAATGAATCCAGCTTTGTCTGAGTAATGCTTTTATTTCTGGTTTTTCATATGATGGTTTTAGTTGACAGATTTTATGATTCTAGCAACCACAATTGCCATTACCCTTCAGGGCATATTTTTGCTTTAAACCCTGCAACTGAGCGACTTTAGGTGCTATGGTGTTATCTGTAACGCTGCCTATTGCAGTGCTCATGCAAGCTTTTTTTCTCTTTTTAATTTTTCTTTCTTTTTTTTCTTTTCAGTAGAGCAATAAGCCTTTTTTTATTTTATTTTTATTTGTATGGGAGTTAATAAGGTATTATAAACTACTTCATCATTTTTATCAGTGTTTATCAGGCTGTGCAGCTTCCTCGCTGCTGTCCTCTTTCCTACAGCAAAGCTGAAGGACCTATCCTGCTCAAGCATCTTTGGGTTTTTACCTCCTCTGCCAAAAGCAAGATCTCTTTGAAACATTGTGACACTCTGATGAGAATGGTGAAGTCTCACAGAAAGAACAACTTCCTTCCCACCTTCAACAACCGAAGGCTTTTCATTTTCATATGAAGGTCCTATTCTACTGTTAGGAATTTGAACATCTTGCAGATACCCATRTACCTGGCCTCCTGCTATTTACTAGAAGATGCAGTCTGTGTACCAGCATTTCATGCAGGCCAAAGTCACAGGCAGAATTCTCGCCTCTCAGTCCAGAAGGTACCCTCCTGAATGTTTGGTGCTGCCCACTTCARGCTCCATCACACCTGTTGTGTTCTGCATCTTTGTTCTCTCCATTAGTATGTACAGGAAAGCAGATTGCATATATGTAAAAAAAGAGAGRTATTTGTGTTCACAAAGTAGGTGTTTGTGTGTAGCACTGCTTCTCCTCTCAASCGCTTCCTCAGTTGTAGAAACACTTGATAGATTTCCACAAAACCCTGATCTATCACCATGTATGATGAGATAGACACACAAATCCCACCTCCCGTGCAGAGCTGGGCATTCTGGCATTTTCTTTATTCAAACTCCAGCTGCTGAAGACTTGGAGATGTTGAGTTCAGTGCTGTGCTGCTGTAAGGAGTCTTGTCAACTCACTGGAGCAAATGGGGTTGATGGGGAGGTGGCAGAGATCAGAGCAGGGCTGGAGCAGATTTTCCGTGAAGCTCCCAACATCAGCTCGGTGCAGTGCTGAAGTAGGTGTCACTTGGGGACTGCTCTGCACCTCACATGTGGCCCAYCACACTGCCTGCTTGGCCTCTATTGTGTCCTGGAGCAGGATGGACTGTGTGTGCTCCGTGGGAGCACTGATAAACAGTTATGTGGTTGTTAAAGTATTCAGTGCTCACATTTATCCATGCAACAACCAGAAGGGAAAGGGCAGAAGGTAAAAGAAGGTGGAGCATGCCTTTTTGGGCACCTGGATAGCTGCTGAATTGATGTGCAGAAAGCATTGTGCTGTGGGTACAGGACATGTAGTGTGTGAATGTGAACTGCAAGTGCAGGGATACCCTCTTACCCTGGGTTCGTGCTGCATCCACAGGCAGTGCCCCTGCAGGGTTATCACAGACTCCTGGCCAGCTGTGGCAAGCTTGCAGAAAGCCCAGGAAATTTGGTTCTGGGTAGTCTCATGAATCTTAAAAGCTGTGTGAATAATCTCTAAAGAAAATAGATGCAGAGTGCTGCAGGGAAGGATGGCTGGATGCTGGCTGTCTGCTGTCCCCAGGTCTTGCTGGCTGCTACATTCAGCTGCCCTTGTAACCCAGCAATGATCCCTGTTACTGTGGAATGTTCTCCTTCCCCAGTCCTTGCTGACCACACTCTGCCATGACTCAGTTTTTCAAACTGACCTCTTTCCACCTGTATCAAATTTATTTTTCATTAGTACTTGTTAGTATTTTTCAAATGGACAGKWTTCCTTTCCCCACARACTTTATTTATTGGGAGTATTTCCYTCAGAATGTATCAAGCTTGCATCCTCAAAGTCTGCTCGCCCTCTGCTGTCTTCTGCCAGCCTTCCTAGTGCCTCTTGTTTATTTATTAAGTCTTCGTAGTGATTGCATTTCCTAATTAGTGTGTTATTTCACTCGGTGTGCTGTGTCTCCCTTTGGGTGATGTGACTGGATGTGCATCTGTCCATCAAGTGACCCTATGGATATCTTGACCAACTTCCTCCCAAACASAGAGTCATCTGTTCCAGAGAGTGTAATTACTGGAATTATCCTGAATATCCTCATGGCTGCTGGTTTCTTCCTGTCAGCTCAGCTACTTGTATCTATTAATGGACTTGACTGTTGGAATRTGCACTGCTCTCAATCAGCTTTTAAAACAATTCCTGACTATTAAATTATTTAATAATCCTATCAAATTATTTTCACCCACTTTTCATATAATTTTGAATTTTASAAGATTTAATTTATTTTATGAAACAAATATCTTTTTGAGAAGATTTTTTTTCTATAATTGTCACTTTTCTGACATCTGGTAAAATATATCCATCATCACTCATATTTTTCCATTAATTCTCTTTCCCAGCTAATTCTGCTTGTAATTGCTTTCATTTTTGTGAATTGGGTCTTTTTCCTCATATGTATTATTCTGTAATTACTGTTTTGAACTAACTATATTTCACATGCCAAATTCAATCAAGTTGAAGAACCGGAGCACCTGGCTGCTACTATTTTTATTCTTTAACTCCTCTTTCTGTGTGAAGATGAGATCTGGTGCGGCATTTCTCCCCTAGCTGGAGACCTCAGGTGAACCCTCAAATTACAGCTTAGCTTCAATTAAACACTTGGGTCTTGGGAGATGTGGACGGGAGCTCATCACAGGTGGCATTGCTGGGTCAGCATCACTGCAGTGGCTCTGTGCTCTCCAAGCAGCTGCCAGCCATGCACCCAGCCCCGGTGTGACACTCTTTGTCCTCATTGGAATCTGTCCTGCCAAAGCATTTGCTCCATTTTATCCCCTCACGGCTTCTCAAGCCAACAGCATCCAAGATCCTCGCTGTGGGTGTGAGGAGCCAAGCCCTGGGCTGGTGTTTGCTTTGCTGCTGCACCTGGAGTGCAAAGAACACAGTGCTGATCTCACAGCATCAGGGTAGCTCAGAAATAGCCAGTGAGCTTCTTTATGTTCTGCCTCCCCTCCTGGAGAGTCTTAGAATATTGGAGTTATTTGGTGAAGCAGTCTGYTTGTCACGATCTCTCTGTATTGATTATCCTTTGTGTGATAAAYTAGATGCCACTTAGAGAAGGCTCTTGGTGTGGTGATGCTTCTGAAATGAGTTTTGCTATCAAACCTTTCCTCAGCAGATTCACCTCCRTGATGAGAGAAGCTGTAATGTTTTAATGCACGTTTCAGCAGACTGAGAGCTTGGACATCCCCAATTAATGTGGTTCACGTGCTTGGGGGGTAATTAGTTAAGTAACTGGTTATGTGTCCATATCTGTCTTCAATCCTTTAACTGGATCAATGACCTGACCTAGCAGAGCAATTCCTAATTCCTTTATGAAACTTTGCTGAGCGCCTGGACTGCCTTCAATCCAGGAGGCTTCTACTTTTTCATTAGCGGCTCTCCAGGAAGGCAGCTAAGAGCAGCCTTTAGAATTGGTGTCAAGAGTGATGTTAAAGGAATATTTGTTCTTATTTGAGGTGAAATAAATCCTTTTAAAAACAGTGAATTGGKCAGAGAAAAATCTCTCAATTGATTGAGTGCCTGCAGGACCTCTCTGCCTGTGGTATTGATCTTGCCCTGAACAGCTAAGCTCTAAAACAACAGTATGAGCTATGACTGCTGGGGACTTCAATGAGGTGATTTTTTTTGAAAGATACTTAAAAAATAGATGTATATATAACTACTGTATCAAACAAGATTATCTGAAAAATGCCTCTGTTTGTGGTTTTTCTAGTAGCTTCATATTTGAGGGAGGTTTAAATTCATACAATTGGAGTCCCTTCATTTGAGTGAAATCTGCAGAAAGGTAAGTGCACTGTCTGTTGTACCAGAAGAACAGACCTCGAGGCACTTTGCCTGCTGGAATCTCAAAACAATCTCWAAGTTTAAGAAGTATTTTGAAATTGTCAGGTGTGACCCAATGGAGACAAAAGCACAATGCCGTTCTTGGACAGAAGAATTTGAGGATGCAGATAAATATTACTGCACTGGGGTTCTGAAAGGAAAACTCATGAGAATTGATGTAATTCTGTTCCGAAAGAATGAATTTTTATGCTTAGGGGAACTGGCAGAAKCCCCACAGCTGGACTGGGGGAGTCATTCCCCTCAGTGATGGGGACTGAACTGGGCTAACACAGTTTTGGTCAGCATGCTTTGAGAAARGTGTGCAAACACTTGATAGAGCCCAAAGGAGATGACCAAGAACTGTGAGGCTGAGTGRGCTGTTTCTGATGAGAAAACTGTAGAAAGAAGTTGATTAATTTCCTTTAGGGAAGTGAAGGAAGGGAAGGAGTTGGAGGAGGCTTTTAGAAAGGGCAGAGCAAGCCCCAGTCCTTCAACAGCAGGGCATGGACAACCAACCTCAGCAGAATATTTTAGTCAAATATTTTGGAAAAATCTTCTGGAGGTGGAAGGGTAGGAAGGCACCAGCACTTGTTACTGCAGAAGAAATCTGTTCCACAGGAGGTTTTATTAACAAGTCAGACCACACACACCAGGTCCAGCTCCTCACTACGCCTTGTGCCCTATTCATGCTGCAGCTTACTCTGTCCCTGCTTCCTCACATCCATCCCCGTGTGCTCTGTGCATCCAGGATGGTTGTAGTGACGATCCCAGGCTGAGTCCTGGCACAGGAAGTCCATCAGTAATCCATGCAACAGCAGTGGCACCAGTGGGATGARCAGGAGTACAAGTTGCTAAACCCTGACCTGGTGGGACCACCTTGGGAGTGAAAGGGTGCTCAATCCTGTGGAAGAGTGTTATATTATAGGATTAGGGTTGATTTGCTTAYGGGTCAAATGGGCAATCCTGGATTTCTTTTAGGAAGCCATAGCTGAAATCTAAATTACAAGTCTAGTTATCAAATCTAAAAAGTGAAAAAAACCCCACTCCTATTGGTAAAATCAATAAAAGCAATGTTATAGGAACCTCGATAATCTTATCTCTTGCCAGTGGAAAGGAGGAAAAATCGAAGTGGCTGGTCTGCATTTTCAAGAGGCTAAGAAAATTAGGCAGGTTTTAGGTCTTACCTTAGGGAATTTGCTTTCCTTTCCTCTTCCTTTTATATGTATTGGTATGGTACCGTTTTATACCTTTCCACATCTGGCACAACAAAGATTTTTCTGTCTGTGATAAAGGAAGTATATTGGGAATGTCACTTGAGAGCTGAGCTTTAATRTTTGACTCATTCAAACTGCTAAATAATTCGTTAAATTTTCACAAATTTTGAACACACYCCAGCCCTCTTAAACTCCCTCTGAAGCCTCGGGGGTTTGGCTGCTCAGTCCAGCTTGCTGTGAATATTCAGCCTCTGAAAGCCAGGCCTATTTGTTTATTTGCTCTGTGTGATGCTGCTTAGTATTGTGGGATGGATGAGCTCTGAATACACCTGATCTGGTGCTCACCCTCCAYCTGTATCCAAGCCCCAGTTCTTTAGAAGTGTCTGCATTACACGGCAGGATCCTGTAAGAGGAGAAGTTGTCAGGCCAGAGCAGAAACGAGCTTTGTGAGAGCAGATAAGAACAACTTGCGCTGGAGCAGCAGATGTGGCTGTTGTTTTGTGCAAGTAGATGATTCCCTAATCCTCTTAAGGACAGCCTGGGCAAAATCCCCTTTGTGACATTAGGCACAGCTCTGGGCCAGGTGGCCCCAGCTTCTGTTGCTGCTTTGCTCTGAGGAATCTCTGTGCTGCTGCTGAAAAGCTGCTGCAAAAACAGCCTCTCTGTGAGGTGTGGGGCAGAACCCTGGGCACAGCCAGCACCAGGGCACTGAGAGACCTTGGGCTGAGCACAGCTGGACAGTCCTGGGGGGCTCTGGGACCTCGGGGTCTGTGGGTCTTACAGAAATGCTCCCTCTGGCTGTCGTGTATGTAAGAGGGTGGTAAAATATTAATCCAAAGTAAACGGGGATGACTGTGAGGTGAGGGATGAATGGGATAGTATAGCAAGAAGCTTAATGGAGTGAGGTGAGCTGGCACAAGGAATATCTTAGAGTTCCCTCTGCCTTTCTGCAGGGAAGGCCACTCCTTCCACTGTGTGTGTCCTGTGCAGTTGCCATGGAAMGTTTTTCCTCATGGCTGGGTTGTGAATAGGGTGGTGAAGGAGAGTGACCAGGAGCTGGGATGGTGATCTGACAGCTGCCGTAATTTCCCTGCTATGTCCCAGACTTTCTGTGTGACCTTCGGCAAAATATTTTGCCCTGAAGCAAGGAAGGGACTCCAACTCTATAAACCGTCTGAAGCAAGGACTTGGAAATTGTGACATTTCTCCCACTTATTCCTTGTACTAGCCAGTAGTCCCTTTAAAAAGTGCTATAGTTCATTATTTCATGATTTCCTGCCTAATACCCTCCTCAGAACTTAAAAGTCAAGCTCTGTCCCATTGCTTTCCTTCTCAGTGCCCTTCAGCTGCTTTTTCCCTCCCACATCTCTTTGCACCACACAGCCACCAAAATCTGCACCTTGCGCTTGCCTCCCTCTTRTTTGGGGCTACAGGGGGTGATGAGACCCACTATGAGTGCCATATGCCACGATATTTTTAGCATAACTCCGAAATTACCGTGAAGACAAATGGCTTTGCGGTTGTTTTCCTTTCCGTTTGGTGGACACCACTATTTTTGTCCTTGCTTTAACTAGCCAAAGAATTTCGGTAAGCCAAAATTCATCTTTGGAATGACACAAAATGTATTGTGGGGACACATTAAGGCTGTTAAGTTCTCTGGATTTTGGTGAAGATAATTTTGGAGGGTGCAGTCCTGAGGTTTTTACTTGGGCAGATCTCCCTCTGACTCATCCAAGACTACCATGTTAAAGTCATCAGGAGGAGATTGTATCAAGAGGATACAAGACTGTATGTGGTATGTTTCTGTAATGCATTTTTTGTTTGTGTCCAAAGCAACTGGTGTTAGCTTTATTTCCATGTTTTCTGAATTATTTTTGATTTCTTCACCACTCTTGCTCGTCTGTTGTAAAAACACCCTTCCTGACATGAGAAAGGAGACAAAAATTTCTGGCCTCGCTTCCCTTGTAAGCGACGGTGATGGCAGTGTCTCAAGTTGCTGGTAGCAACCACTTCCTGGGGGGGAGAAGATAATAATTTGTGCAATGTCCAATAAAACTCAGCACCCCTTCTGTGGTGACACACACTGCACTCGCTCAGTCCTTGTAACTCAAGATTCAATTTATGTAGAACTRGCGCACTGCAAGCATTTCTAGGCTGGAAGGTGTTCAACATCTTAGTGTCAGTCAGCGACCGACTCTCTTCTACAGATTATAGGAATRATGTGCAAAATGTAAGATTTGTCACTTCACAAAACAATTCTCAGATAGAGATTGTGATTTTCTTGCTCTTTTGTGAGTTTAAAGAAACTTAGGCATTTCAAAAGAGCTTCTTAAGTATCCTGACAGTCTGCTAAAATTTGGTGTCTGCTGTGGAAGCCCAACTCCATGGATCAGTCATGTAAGCAGCAACAAGCTGCCCAGTGTTTTTYTTTCTTCATGTCTTTCCTCAATGAAACTTCTGTTTGCCAAAAGAGACTACAAGAAGGAAAGGAGTCTGGGGTCTGAGCTTTCAGATGTTGAAACAAACAGTTGGCTTGAAATTTGGCTACCCCAGGAACTGTTCCTGGCTCAGCCCCTGCCTTCGAGGAGCTTCAGTCTTTCTGGCCTTGGGTATATTTCTTGAATAGGTAGAAAGATGATTAAGGGAAAAAAAGAAATTAAGAAGTGTTTCATTAAATTAGCTTTGCCAAGCTGTAAGGAAGGAACTGTTGCAGCATTACATACTTTTTTTGGCTTCAGTGGAGCTACTCTGCATTTCCAGTGATACAGAGAAGATCTGAATCTGTCCTCTTGGCTGCTCCACTTCAGCAATTGATTCTGAATCAGCCTTGCTATCCAAACATGTAGAATTAAAGATTTGTTACTAATTATGTAGCTGCAATTCCTGACTATTTTTCTTCCTAGTTTAGTCAAAATCTTTTTGACATTTAGCAGATTGACATTCTCTTAGCCTCTCCACAACAATCTGTCCAGTTTGTTTAAGAAGACAACATTTTTGGAAGAAACTGCAGCATCTCTGCTGGAAACTCAAGTACCTGGCAAGAAACGCTCGAGATACTTGTTGAGCTGGCCAAGTTCTGCTGTTATGCTTAGTGATGGGCAGTTGTGTGATCTCATGTGTCTTTGGCTGTCTAGGGTTCACCTTCTGGAAGGCTCAGGAAAGAGCAGTGTGGAGTTACAGAGTTACAAGAGCCCTGTTGCCCTGGATGGTTTGTGCTCKGCAATGCTGTGTGCTCTCTTTGGTGAGCTGTGATTGATGCCAGCGTGACACATGGTCATGTTCCCAGTGTTTGCACATTTCCTCATTCCCATGGGATAATGACTGCTTGCCAGTCAGATCTTCTCATCAACACTCAGTGAATATCTCACCCACCTCAGGGAAGATACAAAGTGCTGGATGATGGCTCCTGTTCCCATAGGTCTGGGGAAGGCTGGGGCAGGGGGAAACGTTTCCATATGAAGTTGTCACTTTATATTTTAAGGGCCTACMTAGTTAAGAGCTAAAGCTCTTAGCCTGTCCTAGGACCTGCATCCTCTCAAACYGAACAACTACTGAAAAGCAGTCATCACTCTGAAAAAAAACATAGTTGAACAATTTAACCCATGGTTGGAGGTTCCCAGCTCCCCTGGGGACTGTATTTTTCCAACCACCTGGCTTGCAGTCTCCACTGCTGTCCAGCTGTGCTCTAAAAGCCTCCTTGCAGTCTTCCTTCTARTACCTGAATAGCTTTGCTCTGTACTCAATTTATATCTGCCTTAGTTAGTGGTGATGTGATCTGTCAAAGAGACTTAACAATGTAAAAACATTTTGAAATGCATAAATTTTTTTATGGAGAATTTTTCTTTTTTTTTCTGTTGTGGGCTGACACTCTTCCAGGTGTTTATACCCAACGCACTTCACATTTCACAGTGATCCTGCTGACCTCCACTGGTGCCCATGCAATCAAGATGGGAATGACTACGTCTTGTGAGCTCTGACTGAGGCTTAGCTATTTTTTGATTGTTTGTTCTTTATTGCTGAAGTTTGGGTGGCTGCAGGCATTGTTCCATCAGTTATCTTGCAGGATCAGCCATGCTCATCACAGGCAGAAATGGACTGCAAGTCTATTTTTTACATAATTAGCTGCAGAGCAACAGTCACGCTGACAGGTACTGAATGCCAGGTTAGCCATTTTGACTGTGCAGTATTTTTTACAGTTTTTTTGGCCGTTAGTGAAATGTACTGAAGACTTGTTCAAGCAGTTGGTAACACCCAAGGGTTACTCAGAGTTCAGTCTTTTAGCAGATACTTACCTTATCTTTACTTGTCCCTATTGGGAGATCACTGTTTATTCTCATTTTGAGCTCCATGATTTGGATAGCTTTTTACACATTGCTCATTTTAAATTATACTTAGTGTATTTCCATTTGGCCTGGATTCTTCTCTCTTTAAAAGCTTATTCCAGGATTTGTTCACTATCTCTGTTTCATATTCAAGTGGCCCTTTTATAACCTTGGTGAGAATTTATGAGCAATTTCAAGCCTTGTGTCCAGTTTCAGTTTGCATCCTGCTTTCATTTATGGCACAAACACAGGCTTCATTCTGCTGTAGATACTGCAGTTAAATCAGTGATGTTGAAAAGTGGTGGAAGACTTGGTTGCAGAGGCAACACTGACAAACTAGCCACTGCCTTCATTTTAGGATGGCAGTGGAGAAAACATGAAAGCTCTGCTGAGCCAGAGCATCAGTGATATCACAGTAGTAATCAATACCTCTCAACAAAATATTTACTGATGGATCCACACCTGTCAAAACCTTGGGTTAAAAAAGGCTGGAAAAGCTAAAGAAGTCCTTTCCCTCTTACCTAGGGCTCTTTGACTTCATCTAAAAGACAAGTTCTTGTTTGAGCTTGGTGAAGAGTGCAYGTGACTGGCTTAGGTGGTGCTTACCCTGCCTGTTGCTTTGCTGTCTCAGAGGCCATCTCTTAAGTAGTACTCTGGCAGAAACTTATACTCTTTTATATAGTACTTGTCACTTGAAGATCTCCAAATCTGTCCAAAGTGGAGGAAATTTATAAACTCTATCTTGTAAATTTAGAAACTAGTAACAGACAGACACTCAGGGTCAGAAAACCATTGCCAGCGCTGGAAATAGAACCCAGCTTTAGGAGTCGTAGTTCCTGATCTCACTAAAAACTAGATAGCAAGTGGGGAAARGAAAATGGCTCTTAATTTCCTTCTGAACCTCTCTTCTGTTGCTGTTGAGTTGCCATGATCTTGTATTTACCCATGCAGAATAACAATATAGCGCTGTTTGCAGAGCGTGGCCCCAAACCCTGCTTTGCACACAGGGGCAGCAAAGCATTGCAGAGCTCAGGAGTGCCCGTGCACGCTCTGGGGAGGGCTGGGGGCTGTCCCCTAATGCAGCTCCAGCTTTGGAGCTGGATCCAAGAGAATGGGGATTATTTACCCGTAACTATGTACAGAGCCTGGCAAAATGATGCCTTYGTCCTGCTCTGMTCCAAGATGCTGCTGAAATATAAATAGTATAATAACRTATTTTTAGATGCAAAGGCAGTGAACTTGTAAGAAGCAAATGGAAAACCCTCACGCATTGCAGCATCCAGTGAACCTGCTATGCTTTCTTGCTTCCACAAGTCTTTCACACATACTGTTTCACTCACTGCTGGGAAGTAGGGAACCCCTTGCAAACCTAATTTGCAACCAAGTACAAGAGGAAAAAAACAGTTATTTGTGCAGAATAGCTTTAGAGACTTTGTATTCTGTATACAGCTGACTCAGAGAACATTACTGCAGCTTTTAAAAACATCACACACTGTCTCACTGTGTGAGGTACCATCTCACTCTCCTAAATTCCAGCAGTCCACTGTTAGAGAAAATGAAATTAATTTTTCATACTTGTCTCTGGTGTAGTCATCTCTTTTCTGTGAATCACAATTCACCTCGCTAGAGAAGGCGGGAACAGAACGAACATTTCATTTGTACCTATGTTCTTAAATTGGTCCCCATCACTGAATTCAAACATCTGCTCCCTGGGGAAGACCATTTGCTTCAGTATTTTGATTTGGAAATTGTAATGACATAAAGAGACAGCAGCATCAGATTCAGCATCTTGAATGCACTTTCCAGTCTTTGCATATCTTCAGGCTATCTTCTGGGRAAATAATTTGAAAGTATTTCCAGTGAACCCACTTGGACGTTAAGTAATTTAAATTCTCAGCCTTTTTAGCCATTGTTGTTACAAGGCATTTGTGTAATGGCACAAAGAAATGTTCCCTGCCTCCCCCTACAAGTTCACCCAGCATGTGTTCTGGTGGGCTTGAGGACAGCAACTTAAAAGGATCCCTATGTTAAAATGGGCAAGGCATCTCTGAAATGGAGGGTGCCTTGATCTGACTTGAGACGATGGGTTTTTTTTTATGCAATAATATAACAAAACGCTTATGTGTCACACTGAAATAACAGGYAACTTTCAAAATCCTCAGGGGAGCAGTGTGTCCAGTCATTCYAAGAGCAGCCAGGAGTCTGAGAGAGCACACACCTCTTGTTTTTCTCTGCAATAGCTCTGCAAAATTCCCAAATTTCTGCTACTCTAAAGCAAAGTGAAGATGTATGCTGTGCTTCTCTAAAAGATGTCCCAGCAGACTTGTGTTCAAGACAGCTTGTCTTTAAAGAAGGTTTTTAAACCTTAAAGAAGGCTGGCCATGCTGTTGTGTTGGCTTTTCTGCATTGGCATGTAACCTAAAAATCTTTCTATCAGGTTCTCTTCTTTTGTTTCATTTTTTTTTTAAGTTTGGGGTGTTTTTTTTCCTGATAGACGTATGGGTATCTTGAAGGCTTTGAAGGACTGATAAAACATAAGAAAAGTTATATTCTGCTTGATCAGTTTTTCACTTGTATATTTATATCTACTTTTTCTGCTGCTGCTCTGCTTGTCTCAGGGTAGATGTAAGAAATAGTGAACAAATTGAGGATGATRCTAAACAGAAGCTGTATGTCTGGTGCTACAACTACAGAATTTTGACTTATTCAGTTGTGGAACCATGTATATATTTGTAAGGTACTGAGTACCTTGGCCTCTTATACTGTAAAACACTTAGCATCTCTGGGATTTGAGAAAACACTTTGCTATTTTCCTTTCTCACACACATTTTTTTCAGCTGCATGAAAGTGTGAGAAATGGTTTAGAGAAGAGGTGAGCTCAGAGGATACCCTAGGTCTATTGAAGTTGTATAAATAGGGCAGGTGTTCTCCACTGGTGCTCTATCTTTCTGTTCTGTCCCTCTAACTCCTCATGACTCATTTGCACATAAAGCTCCTGGAAAAAACAGAGGCTCTGGGGCTCCCTGTGATTATTTATTTATCGAGCCATGGCAGAGMGAAGCCTGTTAGCAGAGAGCAGGCTGTGGTGTTGAGCAGTGCAGCTCTGCAGAATACAGCAGCTCAGAGTTGCATTTAGTTTCCTTGTCTCCTTTTTTATATGGCTTGGCAATATGTGCTTCACACAGGAAAAAGGGGAGCTGATTCAGAGACAAGAGGGGTTGTGTGAGGAGCAGCAAAGGCCGCTCCCACTGCCCCCATCCTCATGTTTGGGGGAGAAAGCCCTTCTCTCTGTGTCTTTTCCTTGGCTCCCATTTGGTCAGAGCAGTGGTGAGGATGAGCAAAGACTGGTTTAGTGACCAGGAGGAAGACAGGCACATGGAGAGKTTGCTCCAATGGAAAGGGGAGTGAAGAATGACTGGTGAGATCCTGGTCTCCATCCACAGCCTTGGTCAGACTCTGTCAACAACCAGAGCAGGCTCTCTCCTGTATGGAACATTTTGTTCTTAAACCTCAAATCAATAAAGTGCTTTAGTCATGTTTTGTCAACAGCTGTTGGTGCAAACACAATGAAATGAGTAATCTGTGGCGTAAGAGGGTGCTGTGGGCATGTTATCCTCTGGCCTGGGCATGGAGCAAAACCTATACAGCTGTGGGTTTTTCCAGATTCCATTGCTGTTGACAGTCATCCTCCAGAGCCCCTCTGGATGCTGAAGACAGAATGCATCAGCTAAAGTGGCTGAGTAGGTGACCTCTGGGAAAGGAGATTTTGCTTTTGATCATTTTTCACATCACAGGCAAGAAAATCACTCTTGAAATTGCCACTTTGCTGGGAACATGAGCAGAGAAGCCTAGGATGGTGGTGGCTGCACAGAAGGTTACCCATCAAAGGTGGCCTGGGGACAGTGGGAAGGGTCACYGTGGGCTGCAGTGACTTTGGACTGGGTGCTCAGTGTGCAGTGAACACTTTGAGTGGTCCCATTCCCAGTTCCTTAACTGGTTTYGGTAAATCAATGATGTTTATGTATGTGTTAGTTATCTAAAGTTTCTGTGCTCCTGGTTGAACAATTAATTGCCTCTGACCTGTTAATAATGAGTTTTCATTCACTGCTCATTTCCATGACAGAGCCCTTCATGTTAATGCCTCTTCTCATTGGTTGGACAATTGTAGCTGTTTAGTTTGGGAGGGGAAATACATTCTCTCCAAATATTTATATCAGTACATATTTCCTTGTCTGTGCATTAATCAGTGATGAATGCACCTTATTTCCACGTATGGTGGGTTTTTATTTGCCATCAGCATTTCAGAACGCTGTGAATGTCTGCAGTGTGGCTGAGAACTCTGACATCGTGCTGCGTTGTAAGGGTGGGCAATGAGGAAAGGCATTCCTGCTCTTTGATTTTTGCATCTTTTGATTTTTAAGTAGATTTAAAACAAGGGGGTTTTTTTTTGCTTGTTTTTTTTTTGTTTTTTTTTTTACATTTAATGCTGTAAATAGTATTTGAATGTGAAGAAATAGCCAAAGAGCCACAGGGAGGCTTCCTGTACACAAACAGTAATGAGAAAAGATGCTGAACTTAAACCACATAACCTTTGCAGAGATTGCCATTTATCTGGGGCTGGTAGTGAGGAACTTGCCAAGTGTCCCAGCTGGTCCATCACTAGTGAGGATCCATTAAAAAGTTGTTGCTTGGCTTTCATCCCCTGTGGGAAGAGGGTAGAGGAGAGGGCAGCTCTTGAGCATTGTGCCCCAGTTCTGTKCATCTGATGCTCGTTGCCTCTCATCTCATTGGGGTCTGACCCTCAGCTGGTCAGGGGTGGCAATCTGAGGTCCTCAAAGGACTCGGGATGTGACCCATGTGTGACATCCCTGGCCCTTGCTGGCCTGTTTAGATGTCAGCATTCCTCCAGCATTGCTCTCCCTCCTCTTCACACCTTGCCTGGTGTCAGAGCTCTCTGTCTCCATGGTGCCTCTTCATATTACTCTTTGCTTATTCAAAAGGGGAGAAGAAAGCCAGGTGGTGTCAGGCTCCATTGTGTGTGCTGCCAATTCWCCCTCTTACTGTCCTACTCTGCAATTTTCCCTGTGACTAAAGGAGAATCATTCCACCTAGTTCTCCAMATTTTTTTTTCTTCATTTCTAACAAGGTTTTGCAAGAGTGCAGAGAATAAGTGAAGAACTCCCACAATTTCCTCTTTAGAAGACAAAACCTGCCMATTTTATTCTTTTGACTAAAGAATATGAACACCTGACTTATTAGRTAAAAAAACAGATGGTAGAAGCTTGAGGGGTAGTGCACACACACAAAACATCTGCTGTGCAGATAGTATTTAGAAAATTATGATATCAGAGCCTGTTGCATTCCACAGGCTGTAAATTGTGGAAATGTCCCTAMAAAATACAGTCCCCAGAATAGAACCTAACTCCAGATTTGACTGCCCTTAAATGCTAGACCTGGATCTAGTTGTGTTGGTTTGAAAATGCTCTGCTACCTACCTGAAGGTTTACTGTTTAGGGTTAGTTTCTTTACCCACTCTTGTGCTTTCCCCCAGTKCAGGTCTGCTGCCTGCATGACGAATCCATTGAGTATGCCTGATGTGATAGTCCAAGTCCTGTTTCTGTGTTCTGCCTTGTTATCTTCATGATATGTTCTGTGCTCAGAGAGATATTAATTTCTGAATATCATGCTTTCCATAGTGACTGCTCAGCAGCCATCTCATTATGGTCTTAAAGACACAAGGCCAGATGCTTTCATTTATACTGGATAAGCCTCTGAGGCTTATATGATCAGTTCCCAAACAATAATTTACAGAAATATTCTGCCTTTTGCATTCCAAGAACTTAAATTTGAAGGCTACTTCAATGATAAATTATTTACCACAAATCCTATCTAAATTATCTTCCATTTCTATCTTGTATTTTAATCTATTTTTCTCTCACATGTTCTTCTGTTTGGTGTCTTTGTAGATTTAATATGATTTAATATTTTCTATCCAAATAGAAAATCTCTTCCTAAATATGAGTCAGAAGTTTTTACAAGAATCGAAACTCTTCCGATTATGACACCTTTGTATTGTGAAAATGAACGTTTAAAATCATATGCTGCCTACAGTGTATTATTTRTTTATCTGTATGTCTCATAGGCTRTTAACTACAGCAATTTGTATGAGCTAACATAGCAAATGTCAGATGTTGTTTCCATTTCTGATTTTGTTTTGCTTCACTGGCAAAATTCTTATTGATTTCMGTAGTGGCAGATTAAGCCTTGCGTATGTTTAATTTTCATAAGCCAGCAAAAATGTCTTTCCTCTTTATTGTGCCCACTTCCTTTAAATATTTCTCTCCCACTCAAATTTCATTATCTTCCAAATCTCCTTCCTTGGCTCAAGTTGTCTAAATCCCAACAAGTGTTGGCTCAGACTCTGGGTTTACCCAGCTGAGGKTCCATCCCTGCTGTGAGAGGCGGACACTGCTTCTGTTTGCTAGAAGGTGAAATAAGGTATCGAATAGAGATGCTTTTCTGCACTGCCTGAGTTGTGAGTCTGTTAGGGGTTCCACAGACTTGCAAAGCAGCAGATGGATAAATGGCATCAGCAACATTGTGTAGGTTGTGAGGAAAAAAGTAGTTACTTTATGTTGGTGTGAACAATATCCAGAAGGAGTGACCAGCAAGTAAACTCTGCTCTTGGAGCATCCAGGGACAGGTGGCTCCCTGCCCTCCCCCAGAGCAGCCAGGGGGGTTGCCCACATCTTGGACAAATTCTCTTAAACCTTTGCTTTGAGAGGTGGTACTGGGCTTTGTCTTGAAGCAAAAACTAATGTCTGGGAAGGTCACAGACTCCTATGACATGGATCTTCTACAGACTTAAAGCTGTTCAAAGGATCATCATCTGAAATATCATCATGTCTATGTAATGGACAGACCTATGCTGTAACATGGAACATGCAGAGATATTTATCTTGTCATGCACATGCCTGATGTTCCTATTTTAATCTGGATGGACGGAAAAAAGATTTRTACCAAACTACTTAATGAGAAACAGTCTTCTCTTCTGGCCCTCTTTCTAGAGCTGCAGGGCGAATAATGTCTGAGGGGGAAATATGACCACAGTCAGATCTTGAATGAGGTCTTGGAAATGTCAGTGGACTGAGTTTACCGTGTGTGAGTTAGAAGTGAGGCAGAGTGCAATTCGATCAGGATCTGGATGAAGTTGGGGAGCACTGAGCATCAGCTGTCTGTGTTTCCTCTTTGGAGGTAAAAGCTGGGAAAAAGTCAAGTAGGGATTCCCCTGAGAAGAGCAAGTGTCTCCTGTGGATAAGGACATGCTGCTGCCACCAAAGTGGTGATGGTATTGGTCCCTCAAGTCAAACAACAAGAAATGTGAAAATGTCCCATTTAGAAAATAAGGCAGAGTGTGGTGGCTGATCCACCTCTAGAGGTACACATGAGAATTTGCTTCCAATAGAGCAGTGTAGGTGGATACCGGGTGAAAGCCTGGTCAGAGACTGTCAGCATTAAGGTGACTGTGGCTGCAGCTGTGCTGATAAAGCCTTTGGAGACAGACATTTTGTCTGTGTGGCTACATAAAAGCTGAAGTGACAAGAGTCACAAAGCTGCAAGAGTGAAAATGCTTTTGTACAGCTAAAACGTCTCCAGGACATAAGAACAGCTGAGTTAAGATGACCTGATAGAAAGGGAGAGACACGCTGTTTGGATTGGTGTTGTAAATGATGGAACTGCTGATTTTTACTAGCCTGGGGTATGTCTCACAGGTCACCTTGAGCAAGCAAATAGCGGCACAGAGCAGCTTAGAGTTTTTGAGTCATCCTGAGGAACATACACTTTGGTCCTAATAAGAACTGTTTATTCCTCATTGCARCTCAACTTCTTTGATTCTAATCACAAACATTATTTTTAGCCCCTCATGCTGAACAGAGTTCAGCTGTATTTTATCTGCTCAAGTGACCAGTTTTGCTGGGGTCAGATCCTGCCTATTATTAGGAATGTGTGTATTTAATAAAATATCTCATTTATATCTAAGCTAAGCATTTTTTTTTCTCAGATAGGTGTGATTTAATATTTATGTTTTAAAGATGTTTTTCTCTGTCCTCCCAAAACCAAAWAATAGCTTGGGAGACCGAGAGAAAGAAGGGTGGGAAGAAGCAGACATCTACGTAAAACATATGTTAAATGGGAAAAAAATCAGTCATCCTGGGTTCTGGGCCTCTGATTATTTCCACATGCCTGGACMGTATCATTGTGCTGTGTGCCATTAATGTCATTAGGAGCTTTATGCCAGAGTGGATTTTTTGTATGTGCTGGTGAGACTGTAGGATTGGGACCTGGATGGGTAAATGTTGCCAGTGGCATGTGGGCACTGAGGGGGTGCTGCACYCTTCCAAACCCCCTTCTTGTGCTCTGTGTGTGGGCACATGCCCAGCCAGACCAGCAGCCCATGAAGTGCCAACATCTTAACCAGCCTCCAGACAGCAAAGCTTGTTCTCAGCTCTTTTAAAGAAAAACAAACAAGAAAACAGGCTAATACCAACCCCACCTTGTAAAAAATGATATTTTTAACTGGTGCTTGGTCCTGGAGGAAGGTTAAAAAGAAGCTCAATGTTCCTATTCAAAGGTGCCTGAATGTCCAGAAGAAATACCAGCTTTCCCCCYTTATTTTTGTCAGGGCTGATTTGTGAGAATGTGAGACCTTGGGATCCTTCTCCACTCCCTTTGGTTCCTGGTAAAAGGAAAAGAGATTCAACTGCTCCCTCCAGATGAAAATACAGAGGAGTCTTCTAGGCCAGAAAACAACTTCTTTTTTCCTTTTCTTTCCTTTTTTTGTTGTTATTTGAGCTTGCCAGACTGGTCTGCTCTCCACTCTCCAAGTGTGTGGGCGGCACAGAAGAGGTTGYTGAGACAAAGAATTGGGGGAGGGAGGAAGGAGAAGTTGAGAAAGCCCTTTGGATTGGAGGCATGGTGTATGGGAGGAAGAGGCGCAATGGCAGGGGCAGTGTTGTTCTGGCTCGCGGAAGTTTGYGGCAGATCAGAAGGAGCTGTGGTAGGTCAGAGACGCTCAGTCTCGGTGCTGCAGTGGTGAATATATTAGCATGGGTTAGATCCTGGGGATACGGACATTTTTCTGCGTTTGGTAATACGAGTCTCATGTCCTGCTCTGATCCCTCCTCCTGRAAATGGAGATGTGGGATGGAGAAGTGACTGGAGGGAAACGTGACCGTTGCTCTGCYCAGTACAGTGTTTGCACTCGGTGTTCATCTGCTTTGTGCTTTGATAAAGTAGGTRTAAATCAAGTGGTATTTGCAGAAGGCAAAGCTCTGGTTTTTCATATYGATTAAGTCCTGTTTTCCTGAGCTGGAGAGCCAAAACTCATTTCTCATTCCAGTAATTTGGATTGGAGGTGTCACCTCAGTCTACTGCTTCTGGCTTGAGACCTTTCTTACTTCTGTGAGAATGAGTTAGACTCAAAATGTCTTTGAATAATAGAAGAAAGGAGTTGAAGGACATAACAAAGGAGGCAGGCTAAATTTCAGRTAAAACTTGAAAGTCCACCAAGAGTCTAAGATGGTGAGGTACAAAACAGTATCTGGTGAGGGAGAGCAGAAGATCAGAGAAGGGTGATTAAAAAATGGATAGAAGGAGTGGGAAGGGGCAACAGGCATGAAATGATTTGTTTGGTATTTACACCAGCCAGATTCCTCTCACCAGGGCTGGAAAATTCACCTTTGCCATGCATTTTGCCCTTGAAGTATTTGACCTCCAGCTCCTTTGGTTCCCTGGAGACCAACATAAAAGTGTTTGTGAAAGCAGCTCTGTACTGGAAAGTTCTGTACATAAATCCTGTTTCCTCTGAGTTGGCCCAGTAGCAGGAGACAGGGAAGATTTGGGGTTAGAAGGGACACATGAGGAGCCAGTCATGGAAGAGGATCACAKACCGTCCTCTGGGATCCAGAAGCCTTTTAAAGCCCAAGCCAAAACTTTCTGTCAGCAAACGCAGTGGGGGACATTCTCATGGGCATGTGGTGTGARCCTGCCTGCCCATCTTGCCAGCCCAAAAGGTTTCTTTTGGATCCTGCTGCCCTTCACCGTCCTCTCTGAAGGACATTGAACAGGGTAATAAAAAGGTGTTTCTCTGCTGGGCTAATATTTACATCACAAACATGCAGTGCCTTTGCTTGGTTACAAACATCCCTGCATGTAAGTGAGAGGCTTTTTTCAGAAGGTGTGGCACAGGAAACAGAGAGTTTATTCACTCTTATCATTTTATCTGCTAAGAAAAATGTTTAGAAACTGCATTTCTACGCCGAGAGAACATTATTGAGATTAAAAAGTCAGGCTCTCAAAAGCTGTCACGTGCTGGAGTGGAAGTTGTCTATCTGACCTTGGTGCCGGTGCTTTCTGATTAACCTTATTTACCTCTTTTGGTTYCACACAGTCCTGCCCGTGCCCTTCCAGAGGACATTGAATGGAGATTGTTAGAGCAAATTAACCTGTTGCTTGAAAAGGTCCTCATTTAAATTTTTGAAAAAAACCTCAAAACATGCTTCTTTAGCTCTGGCAGAGAGGCATCACCACTTCCTACATGAATATTGTGAAAACGAATRTAGTGTTTGCTCTGCAGTCACATGTTAAGGCAAAAATGCCATAAAAATGCTGTTGATTACAGTTGGTAATTTAATTTTTCAGTGCAGAATTTGGATGCTGCCTGTGATGAAGTGTGAACAAGCTACTTATAAAATGTATATATTATACCAGTATTCTCTGTAAYTTTGTGTGGAAAAGCATTATTCTTGTGTTGCTGAAGTCTGTCATAGTGCCTTATCACATGATACTTTTCACCATTTCCAAATATTTAATAGCCACAGAACTGGGCTTGAAATAACACATTTTTCAGTCCTGCCATGTTGTCATTGTGCCGTGCCTCCAGTTGAAGTAAAAATAAAGATATTCACATGAGATTAAAGAAAATATTTGCTTGAAGACAGAAACTTCAGTTTTCTCTGTAGTTCTGAAAACATAAGTCAGCTTCTTTCAGGTGAGTTTTATAAATCAGCATTTCTTTGGTTTTTAAAATTACAGTGTTTCTTCCAGTGATGTGTTTTTTATATTCATTTTCCATTACATTTGGATAAGCCAAAGATTCTTTTGAATCTTCTTGTGCTTGAAGAGGTAATGTGGAATGGCAGTGAGAGCAAAGCTATTAATTTAGCATAGAAATGAAGGTCGGAGTTGGAGGCACTTGAAGGCCTGGTTGGTGTCATGCACAGCATGATGCTTGCCCTCAGGAATGGGCTCCTGGCAGATTCCAGGGGACCTTGCCCCAGGCAGACACATTTTTTCTGTATCATTTAAAAGCTCCTGGTTAGCCCAGTGAAATGTTTTATTGCCAGGCACATCTTTTATTTGATTTGGTGGTTTTTAGTCCTTTCTTCCTCTTAGTGTCCCGCAGGGTTTTSTCAATATATTGTCCCAAATGTATTTGAGGAAGAGGGAGCACTCTTGGCTTTTGGGGCATTCAGTTCTTTCCTGACACCTTTATGAGTGACACTGAGTCACTCTCTTTGAAGAAAAAAACCCCATCCAGTGGGGCTCATGACCATGTGCATGCTGATGGAAAAATGTTGTGYAATTTGTCCAGAGGTCAGTTCAGTTCCTTGCCTTGGAAATCCTTCTTGCTCAGCCTTTTGTCCCTCTCCAACAATGCTCTTTTCTCTCTTCCACTCCTGCAGATGGTCAGGCAGGGAGGTTATGGTGAAATGCTGAGTGCTGGCARTGTCAGGGTTAAGGCTTTGATGTCRTGTGGCAGCTTTGGCTTTASGTGARCAGCAGTGACAGCCCTTGAGCAGTGACACRAGGCCTCTGGCTCTCCTTCACCGAATCAGTCCACAGCCTGGACATCCATTGCAACACCTCCCTGATGTCTTCATTGCCCTACCAGGAACAGCCTCGACCACTGTGCTGCTGCAGCTCCTGTCACAAAGCAAACACAACTGATGTCTCATTTATGCTGAGTGCAAACARGAGGTGGTTAGTCAGCCTAAAGATTTTCCCTGTCCTTAAATTCCCCTTCTTGCCGTGCCTGCAGAGAATTGTATCRGGATAATTGAGCCACCTGGGTGAGCAGTTGCAGTGCTGTAGTTTGTAGGTATGAGTGGTGATTTTGATTTTAAGAATTTGAGCCAGAATTTTGAATTTCCTTTGACTTACACATTGAGATTTTGCTTTCATCCAGAGCKGCAGTCTTACAATAAAGCTTAATAATGACATAACTCATTATATTCCCAAATGGCTGCATAAACGTCAACAAATCAGCATATTGCTTGCTACAGCACTATCTGCATCTTGGCATTACAGAAAAAGAATTGAAAGTGGATTTAGACCTTTAGTCTAAATCACCTCCATTAAGGACAATAAACTAATTTTAAAAGAATGCATAGAAGGGAAGGTTTCCTAGCTGTTACTTGTGTATGCTGGTGAGACATTTTTTCTTGGATTCTTCCCTGCTGAGAGAGTAATTTTTCCTCCGGAGTTAGAGTGGCAGAGGTTCCTGAAGGAAATCTGTTTTCTGTACAGGTGAAGTTTCCCCCTAGAAGCAGTCAGAGACTCATGCTGAAAAAAGACCTAAGAATGTGTTCCCATAAATTTTCTCATCTTCTTAGATGAACTCCGGTAGCTGAGAGATACTGTATTGAGTGAAAAAAGGCAATTTCTAGTAAATCTGTTACCATAGAGTCAAGTCCAAGTGGTAATAGAGAAACTGATTGCAGCTTTTAAACTTGAAAATCGTTAWGAGAGTAATATTTGCCATGTACCTGGCAAATATTAGATTGATTTCCAGAGTTCCCACCTTTGACCCATACTGATATTCAAAGAAACATTTTGGACTTTTTCTTGGCTGGATGTCTCTACCTGCAGCACCATTAAAGGGTGCTCATCAAGAGAGGTTTTATTTCTTGCTAACGAAGAGTAAACTCCAGGTCTCCATAAAGCCAAATCTAGTTSCAAAGGAATTCTAGCTTCATGAGGCTTTCATGAACTGGATTTTCATTTTCTGGGCCTGGCCTATGCATAAGTATAATCTTACCCTTGATCCCCCTGAGTTGCAGTTTCTCCTTCCTTCTTTGTACCTTTTTCTTTGTCTCCTCCTGTGCAGAAGGAGGCCACTGCAGAGCTGGTTCTCCCTGCTGTGGTTCCCTGCAGRTATCTCAGGTATTTCCCTCAGTCAGAGTTGAATGGCCATGTTGGGATGTTTTTTCCCAGACCATGGTGGTTCTTTGGCATCCTCCTTGCTGACTGCCAGCCTTCTTCCCAAGATGCCAGAAAAGCAGTGCAGGTGATCATAACTCTTCCTGGCCACCCTGCCAGTTGCCCAGGGCTAGGGGTTTTATTCCAGGAGGGCTGGGAGAGGTGCCCCAATGTCTGCTCAAGGCTGCTTGGAAAGATCCAAGGTTTTGGCTAATACACAGCTTGATGACCGTGAATCTATTTTCAGAAGTGCTCTGCAGCCTCAGCATCCTACTCTTGTGGTTAATAAGTATATTTAGCAAGATCAGACTGCCTCAAAATACTCCTGCAGCAGATTTCTCCTGGCTTGGACAGCAGCGCTGCTGCTTGGCCAGAGTTTGCTGGATGCTGTTCATGAATGGAAATGGATTTAGGGGCTGGGTTTTTGTTGGGTTCAACCTAATACCTTTGTTAGTGAYTGAGAAGGGAGTGCAAATGGTGATGATATTGATTTGTATACTCGATGCCAAAATAGAGGGCCTTATCCTTATTGACAAGGGCAAAGAAACACCCCAAGGGGACCTAGAAGGTATCGACAGAGASAATTGTAAAACAGGAACTGGGCAATGGGAAGATTTTCCCTTTGTCTTGAGGAGAACCTGAAGCATGAAAGACTGAGGAGTAATTTGGAAGAGATAAAGGTCTGAAATGGGYTCGGAGCTGACCAGAACAATCAGCACTAAGTTTCAGTGTGATGTGTCTGTGAAGGAAAGATTTGCCATATGGCAAATAATCCTCAAGGAATTATCACAGAACAGGGCAGACAAGCCATTCTACTGCTGTGGGTGACTCTGAGGAGCTGTGTCCCCCAGGAGCTGCTCCACAGCACTGGGGGAAGCTTGGGGGGATGCTGTATTTTTTTGGGAAAAAACCCCAATTTTAAAATCAATTGAAATTGTTTGTAATTTTCTGCCAAACAGGATGACTCATTCTGGCAGTCTGCCCTCTCCACCCTACCCTTCAGACAAACAAACAAAGCCAATAAGTTGCAAAAAATAAAATAATCAGACAAGATAGCGATTCACAGTTTTCCTTTTGGATATTCAAAACAAAGGGCTTAATTTTTTTTTTAAGGACATCATTTCAGAGCTGGGTTGAATGACCATAACTTGAAAAAATGAGGTAAAAATAACTCCAAAAATAAAATGCTTCATTTTTAGTTAAAGAAACATTTTGTTCAGTGAGACGCACAAAGCATTCATTTTTGGGCCAACATGAAATTATATTTTTTTTTCTAGCAATCTCTTGGTTGAGGCAGTGAACCAAGAAGTCAATTATTCACAGAGCTGTAGCAAGATTAAGGTAAGGATGGAAAGCAGAGCTGAAACAAGACACTGAAGGAGAAAATTTGGGATTCAATGTCCAAGTCAATCTTTATTCCTCCAAGTGAAATGTGGTATTTGATGTTGTAAATTCCTGGACCCTTCACCTTCAGCCTGAGAGGATGAGGTGCCCCCAGGAGATGAAACCARCAGAACCCTTGTGACATCTGTGGGTCTCCAGCAGCAGAGGAGGGTGCTGTRATGGCTTGGTGTGACCTGAGAATATCCTGCACCTATTGGGGTGTGGGRGCCACACCACAGTGCTCCTGGGGACAAGTCCTCACCCCAGCCACTCCTGCTGTAAATGCAGCATCATCTGGGGAGGGGAAAAAAAAATAGAAGGAAAAAAAGAAGTAAGATTCTTCTGCCAAGAAGCTGCCATGAGCTCTGCAGTGTGTGACTTTGGGCAGGGATGAGGCTGTGCGCTGCTCAGCTGAGGAAGAGCTGCTGTGTGCCTCTGGGGTCCGCTGGGCAGGTGGGAGCAGTGGGTGAGCCGGCAGGGGTGACTGGCTGCTGCTGGAGGGCTCGGCAGAGGCTCCTCTTGCAGGTTGAAAATGCTGGACACAGCTTTCCTCAAGCACGCAGCACTAGTGCGAACACCCTGACTATGCTTTTTGGCTTGGGCTTTTTTTT
>NW_026623244.1:1339088-1355316 GCF_030028575.1 Malurus melanocephalus | reverse complement strand
TCCTCCAGAAGTGCTGAGACCTCAACACACAGACTTCCTAAGCAAATAATCCTTACAACACAGGCAAGAGAAAATCTTATTTCCCATTTTTCCGGTGRCAGAGTCGAGGCAGTGGGATGGCAGGATTTGCCCAGCACCATGGTAAGAGTTGGGAGGCAGGGCTGCACTCGCGGCTGCACAAGTTTGACTCYCGCTCCTTTGCAGAGAGAAGAGCGACTGCGGCGCAGCATAAAGATGCRTGAGCTAGTTTTAAACGAGCCAGCTGGGATCTGCCGGGGCTGGCTGTGGCAGTTCGGTGCCTGCTGCTGTGTTAATTTACCCTTAGAGCAGTGGACAGGAGACATGCAGAGAGAGGAGTGAGCGGGCAGGGGCGTGCGGTGCTGGAGATGGAGAGAGGGAACGAGCGAGCTCCTGCACGAACTGCGGGATGCAGAGAGCAACCGAGGGACCATCCCTGGCTGCGRTCCCCTGCGCACCTCCTTGCACCACTTTCGGCATCCCCCCGCTTTTTCTAACGCTGGCCATTATCCATCAGCAGAGGTAATGAGCTGGAGCGCAGGAAGCATTGTATCTGGGCTGAGCATGCGAGCCCCGCACAAAAGAGTTTACGGGGGGTAATGTTTTATTMTTTCAGTCTGTGGCGAACCATTCTGCGTTTCGAGCACTTCTTTGCTTTAGATAATTAATAATTAACCTGCAAAAGCCATTTGAAGACTGGTGTGKTGATGTCTGGTAATAAATTTTGTTTAACTTTTCTTTTTCCCCATTCTAATTTATTCCAAGGTTTTGCAGTGGGGAGCGAAAGTTTCACAYGGCCAGAGCAGTTTGGTTTTATAAATGAGTTTTTATTTTTTATTTTATTTTATTTTTTTTCCCCGTGGAGTCAGCGGTGCCTCCCGCTTTGTTCTTAGCGTTGCCGGGGCGCCGGGTAGCGCCGGGTTTCAGCCCGGCCGGCAGCCCCGCACAGCGCCGCCAGCACCGCKCGTGGATGCCTTTGGCCGCCGCCTTCTGCACTGCGCGACCGCGCCGTGTGCGTGGGGAGGGAGGAAGGGGGACACGCTGCATCGGTGAAACGCCCGCAGCTATTTCAGGAGGCCGCGAAGTCTCCTCCTTCTTATGTAAATAAAGATGACAGCTCGGAGCGCCGGTGCCGCGGCGGGAGGCGCGGGGGTGGGCGGAGGCTGCCGGCGCGGGGCAGCCGGGTCCCGCGTGGGCCGGGGACTGCGGAGCGGAGCCGGAGCCGGCCGGGGGCTGCGCCGACATGGGGGGGCAGGTGACCAGAAACCTGCTCTACGGTAAGCACCGAGCGCCCCGCCGCCGCGGGAGACGGCTGGGAAAGGTGCGGCGGGCGATGCCGGGGATGCAGGTTCTGCCCGACTCGTYCTCCCGGAGCATCCCGCTCCAGGAGCGGGGCTGCCCGGGGAGGAAGGGAGGAAGCCCRGGCTGGGATGGTGCTGGTCTGGCTGCACCACGGGGATAAGGCATAAATACCTGTCTGAGCAGCTTGACGGGCGTGCTGGAAGGTGTCAGGGTCGGAGGAAAAGTAACTGTGTTCGTGTGTGCCCGTGAGCTGTCTGACAGCTCCCACCCGGAAAAAGCAGCCCCGGTGGGCAAGGTTACTGCAGGCAGCTGAGCGGGCTCTCAGAGCATCACCTTATTTCTCCTTTCCAGCAGCAGTTTCTTCTTAGCTAGATTGATAAGGTATGGAATGAATGTTGGGGTGAACTGACAGAGCTGAGGCCGTTCAGTGAAGCCCACTCCCCGGGTTTGTTGGGTGATGTACAGCGGGGGAGAGGGAGGAGCTGGAGAGGGACTGGAACACCCTGCGTAGGCCAAYGCTAAACCAGAATGTGAATCTATGGGCAACATGCACTATTAGCCATGTCCTGCCTGCACAAATCCCATGCCATAAATACTTTGGTGAGAATATTGCACTCCTTAGTATTAAACTTGTGTTTTGCTCTGAAATGTTCTGTGTGAGTGTGGTTGTAGTAAGTGTGCTGCATGYTCAGTGAAGTATGAATGGGGTTTTCAGAGACCTTTCCTTGTCACAATAGTAAACATGGATATGAAAGAAGCAGGTAATTATCACAGGGGTTTGGAGTATCTTGTATCCTTTCGTTTGAATAGAGATGCATGAGGTATATACATTTACACTGAATATTCGTATTACAGCTCTGATTCTTCTCATATTTTCTACCAAGTCCAAACCTTATAGTTAAAGGAACAAATGGACATAGTTAGGAAGTAGATGACTCTCTCCCTAAAGATATTTAGTAAGATGATAGAGATTTTTATTTGTTCATTTTTGTGTTCTGAAGTTTCTGTGGCCTGACCTTTTTTCTTATTTAACCTCACAATATGCATGCAATATGCAGAATAATTGTACTGCTGGCTTGCCAAAAAAAAACCAAAACAAAGCTCTGGCTGTTRTCTTATGATTGTAAGTGCCTTTTCCCCTTTGAAGCATTATTTGAATGAATTTGAAAAAAAAAGTCAGTGAAAGAATAAAAGCTATATATGTTTCCTGTGTGTGCCAGGGGCTTGGCATTCCTGTTGGGGCCTTCTCCTGCCTGCAGCTGGCAGTGCACTGCACAGTAATCTTGCAACTTCTGCCTTTCAGCAATTCTCCTCCAGTGAGCAGGCTTCTCTTTAATTTTTATTTATTGGGAGATGGAGACTAATGAGGTGGTGTGGGTAATTAACTCAAATCTTCCTCATCAAAAAGAGGGACTACAGGCTGTGTTATATACAGAGGTGATGCACTGCTCTCTTCAGAACAGTGATACTTAAAAAAAAATAGGGATTATATTAAAGAAAATAATCAYGCTACAAAGGCACATTTAACAAAAATAGACTACATCTGCACTTGTGGTTTGTCTGTGGCTACTGTTCCTCCAGTTTCATCTTTCTGTTGAATAATTCTGTTTCAGATGTGTTTCAAAATAGCTGAGGAAAAAGAACAGAATCTGTATCCATTTCTCGTGAATGTAATGATACTGGAAGGAAAAGCATTGATAGCCTTAGGATTGGCAATTTTAGTTTTAGATAGCACAGGTAAATAATTACTAATGTCCTCCAGATATTTCTGGTGACCTCTCCATGTTGTAAGAATGGGCTGGGATTTTTACAAGCAGCAAACTGTTCACTGAAAATTAGCTCAGCTGGGGAGATGCTGCACGTGTTCTGAGCTGGTKCTGGGGAGACAGCAGATTTCTCTGAGACACATGTCCAGAGCTGGGTGCCGGGTTCCTGCTTCTGCCAGTGCACACCCTGACCTTGGCAGGGTCATAAAAGTGAGATAAAAGCTCCTGAAGTGGCTCTTGAGGGAGACACCCTTTCAAAAGAAACATAAAACCAGGTTGATTTTTAGAAACTGTGGGTGCCCTGATGTAAGAAGAGAGGTTGGGTGTTGGCTGACCGCCATCTGAACATGAGCCAGCAGTGTGCCCAGGTGGYCMAGAAGGCATCCTGGCCTATATCTGCAATAGTGTGGCCGCCAGCAGGACCAGAGCAGGGATTGTCCCYCTGTACTGGGCACTGGTGAGGCTTCATCTCGAGTGCCATGTCCAGTTCTCGGCCCCTCGATTCAGGAAGGACACWGAGGTGCTGGAGCGAGTCCAGAGACCTTATCACTTTCTACAACTGCCTAAAAGRAGGCTGTAGTGAGGTGGGGTCAGSCTATTCTCCCRAGCAGCAAGGGATAGGACAAGAGGAAATGATCTCAAGTTGTGCCAGGARAGGTTTAGATTGGCTGTTAGGAGAAATTTCTTCATTGAGAGGGYGGTGAGACATTGGAACAGGCTTTCCATGGAAGTGGTGGAATCACTGTCCCTGGAAGTGCTCAAAAARCATGTAGGTGTGGTKTTTAGGGACTTGGTTCAGKGGTGAACTTGGCAGGGCTGGTTAAGGGTGGGACTTGATTATCTTGGAGGTCTTTTTCAATCTTAACGATTATAGGAGTCAGGTGCAACCATACACAGACTGTCATGAGGAACACCTGGCATCATTTTACCTTTCTTCATTCAAATCTGCTTTCAAGCAGCAAAGTGTTGCAGCAAGCCTCCTGGACAGAGGAGACTCAACATCCTTTGGCTCAGGAAAAGCCACAAGTAGGTGACGTGCCATGAGTGTCTGTGGTGGTGACCCTGGATGTCTCTGGACCTGCACTGATGCTTGGGTGTTTTGAGGGAAGTCCTGCAAGCYGGTGCTGCTGATCCTATTTGAGCCATACTGTGAGGTGCACACGTGCTGGGTGTTGGCATCTCCTTGGTGAAAATGCTGCTTTCCCATTGATACGGGGCTGGAGAGCTGTGTTAATCTGTCCTGATGGTGGAGTTGGTTGGGGCTGAATGGGACCTGAGTCACCTGAAGGGAAGTTTGCCACCTGATGGGACTGGGAGGAAAAATAAGCTTTTRACTAGTGTCACTGAAGCATCAGTTGCTTCAGCTTGCCAAGAGAGATCCACTTCTGACTTCGTTTCTCACTACCAACAAACCCCAATGGCTTGYACCATGAAAGGCAGCACTTTTGTTTCAGAAAGGAGTTACCTGATGGCTTGACATGTTGGGTCATGGCATTATTTTCAGTGCAGTGCTGAAATCCATTCAGACAGTCACCCTCTATGTCCCTGCTCCTGGCATTGTGACCATCTCTGGTCCTCTTTCCCATTCCCTCTCTCTTTCCCATTGCCCTCCATAGAAGTCCTTGGGGTGTTTTCCAGGGTAATCTATGCAGGGAGAAGAAAAATCGAAATAGGAAGTTCAAAGGTAACACGGCCTTGATGGGCAGGATGTTTACTTGCTATTTAAAATGTGATATATGTATATATGCAGTGTTTAACACTATTTTAAACAGGAAATGTTAATATGGATCCTTGTGATTAATTCAAAGCTGGTTTCTACAAGAATGGCTGTATACTAAAGTATTCCTATAGCATTGTCAGGTTTACCAAATTATAATAAACTACTTGCTAGCTAATCATGCTTGAAAGAAATGTCTTAATAGATGTGTCATRACACCTGTGTTCTTCTTGTGTGTTTGATCCAACTCTCATCTGCTGCAGAAGTTTTTAATTCCTCCTTATGGCCATGAGTGATCAGCTCTTTGTAGGAGATCCTRTTCTTGATTTTAGGCGCCAAATCTAGGAGATTCAGTCTAAGGAACAAATCCCAAAGCAGCTGGGCACTTTTCATGTCGCTTGCACTCTGAACCAAACTAACAGAAAGTGATGGTTTAGCCAAGGAAGCTTCTGCTCTGTGCTGGGAGAGGGATTCAGTGTGTGCAGACATGCAGAGGTTAGCGATGACACGTACACATCTCCTCAGAGATCAGCTGGAGTGTTCATTGTGGGTTTGTCCACGTGCAGGGGATGTGTGAGTCTGCATATGTGCACATTTGCTCTGCTAACCATCCCTACTACCCTACCACGTCATCATTGTGAATAAATCATTAATTGCAGGGTTTTGTTTCGCTTTCGCTTTAATTACTCATATCACAGCCATTCATCAGAATTCTGCTGTGGAATCATTTTTACAAGGAGCAGGGGAAAAGGTATCTCGTGCCACGTTTTTCAAACTGTAATTGTGTGGCATCAATGTAATTGCAAAGTAGTCCCAAGTGAGAGAATGTCRGGTTTTTAGCCCAGGAGGTGGTGCTGATTGACAGGTGTGATTTTCAGTTGGAAYGGCTGAGTTTTTGAGCTGCTTTGCAGAGGATGCTTGGTAAGTTGTGAGTWCAATATAAAATACAGCTCGTGTGGCTTTGTGTGCTATGTACAGAGGAGCACATAAATATTATTCATGACCAGATTTATACCAACTATGTATWGGTTTGGTGAGCAATGCAGCCACAGTTGTGTGCTGCAAAATGGAAAAGGGAAGCAGCAATTGTGGTATAGCAGCACTTTGTCCACTGTGCATGGCAGTAGGCTTTTGTGTGCCTGTCTGGATTCATTTCCCATTTCATTGGGATCTTGTTTTCCACGGACTTTCCTTCCTGGCTGGTCATTTATTCCTGTACAGAACAGGTGYGAAGCCCTGACATGATCCTTCCTTCACATTTTGTTCTCCTGGAAAACAATTTCTGGGTTGGGTTCAGGCATGTTGGTGGGAGATCTGGGACATTTGGGTGCTGTGTGGAAACCTCAGCCCCCTGAGAGCTGCTGAGCAGTGGCTGAAGGGCACTGGGGAAGAGCAGAGGGTGGAGGCAATTTCCCTAGTGAAAAATGGCCAGAGCATGCAATTTTTTTTAGTCTTACTTGGCACTATAGAGCTCTATTTTAATCTTTCTCTTAATTCCTTGTAGAATGGTGAATGGTGTGTCTTTATGCAAGTGCTGAAATCAGCCCCACGCTTTTTTTCTCGCTGTCTATTCATTGTCTTTACTGCAATAACCATTCTAATTACCACAATTTACCCTTGCAGTTAATATGACTGAGCAGCACTGTTCTCTAATGCACACATATATTATAACTTAATAATTTTCATCTTCTAACACCTYATTAAAATTGAGAATATCTTGGAAGAAAAAAGAAATAGCTACCTCAAAAAATATGAAAACCCTATAACACCAACTGCAAGTGAGATTTCAGTGCAAATTAGTGTTGATTTATATCCTAATATCTCTGAGTTATTGCCTGGATTTTGGGATAACTTGTCATTTGATGGAGTGACTGGTGATGGGATTAGCCTCTCTTAGGGATGAACATCTGTATCCTTCAGACAGTGGAGCACTAATACAGGACTGAGGGGAAAATGTTATTTCTAAACTCCCTCTGCTCTCAGTACAATTGCTGTATAGCCCTGAAAGCAGAAGAGTGTGTGTGTGTGTGTGTATGAGGAATTAATCCTGTTCAGGGTTGGATTAACTGGTGCAGAAGACCTTGGGCAGGGTGCCAAAGCAGTGTTGGCATTTGCTGAAAGTGGAACTTCCAGAGATTATTTCGGCGTGTGCCTCTGACCTGTGTGTCACCTGCCAGTGTCCCAAGGTGACCGAAAGTAAAGCTTTATCAGCTGCTGGCGACACGTCTGAAATGGAGGTGTGCACGATCTCTATATTTAGAGATTTAAGGATAACCGTGTTTATACTTGAGACCTGTGTTAATTATCATGAAAGGCAAATGAGTTTTTCATTGGTCGTGGCAGTTTTTGTGCAGGGATCTTGCTGCAGTGGTRAAAGCAAAGACCATTCCTGTTCTCATTTTGTCCTTTGCTTTCATGGCATTTTCTCATTACCTTTTCTGTCAGCTTGATGCACTGTTCTGGTGGGACTTCAGGACTGAATTGTTTTTTATCAGATTTTGTTGTCTTATTTGTCTCCTCCCTGAGTGCTCCTTTCCCTCCTCTGTGTGAATGCATTCTTAGRTCTGGTCCTTCTTTAAGTCTTCCTCACTTCTCCTGTTTTCTTAAGAATCGTGGGTGGTGTATTCATCTATCATTCAATTAGTTTAGAGGCAGCAGGTGTCTCTTCAGGAAGGTTTGTAGCATCCCCTGACACATGATTCTAGGGAATCATTTGCATACTTAAAGCAGGTASTCCTACAGCCTGAAGATTCATATTGTTCATAGTATAAAATAAATTTACTAAACAAATATGATTAGCATTGCTGACATCTAGCAGGAATTCAGAAGAGGTTATCTCTATACAYATAATCTCAAAACTGATATGGCTGCTTCAGTTTCAATAAAGAATTTTGCATTAATGATATCTATATATGCAGAGGGTTGCATCAAGATCAGTCTAAAAAATTATTAACCCTAAAGGAAAGGGAGTTTCCTGGAAAGTGAAAGCAAACCAAAGGGTGGAATTAATGTTTGCTCTCGGGAGTTGTCAGGATCAGTGATGACACAGCAGGGTGCTGAGCTATATGAGTATGGCTGTGAGCCACGAGCCCTGCAGTGCATGTGCCTGTGGTGCATGTGCTTCAGCCCTGTGGGTCCCTGGGCTTTGCTCTCAGGGATTGATCCCTATGATTGTTGTCCTTTCGTTTTTTTTCTTGTCTATTCCCCTCTAAATCAATGTTTTACTTTGAAAATGTATTTCTCTGAGTCCAAAATGAGTCAGAGCCACCTTCTCTGCAGCTCTTGTCGAGTTAGTCTCAGCAGTTTTCTGTTCCTTGACTCTGTCCTTGTTGTCTCGTGAAGGGACACTGTAATTCGTTGGCATTAAAAATAACATTCAAGATGACTGCAGTTGATGGGGCTGGGGAGAGGAGTCCTTTGGTTTGTCTGAGATTTACYATGGGCCTGGTGACACAGTGAAGGAGGTGGGCTCAGAGGGAGATGTGATATTTTATCAGCTACATGAACATATTTTCCTCATTAGAAACTTTGACAGCACTTTTGTTTTAAAGAAGGGAAAATGGCAAATTGGTCATATGATAAAAGCTGCATGCATTCATGAACATGATACAGTGTGCTCCTGATTGCGTCCCCCATAACAGCCAGCATCAGCAGAAATCTGAAGTCCTYGTCCTCTCCATCAAGTTTAAATAATCTGTTTACTGAGAAATCTTTGCGATAAACCAAGGCCCTTGCTATGAAAAGCAGCTCCTTTTTGTGGTGTGGTTTACATCCTTTTCTGCCTATACCAGTAAACACATCCTGATACAGAGAGGGAAAGTGGAGGGGTCAAGTAAGAGTCATGCCCATGGTCTGATTTTTGCCCCATCATGTTGTACCCCCCAGGGCAGTTCTGCTCAGAGTCTGTGTGACACAGGTCCGTGCCCGGTGACCTTCCCAGACATGCTGGGTCAGCTCCCAGATGCAGCAACTTGCTCACAGCAGGCTTTGATGAAGTCTGGAAAACAGAAAAGAACCCACCACTTGTCCCAAGGAGGATGGATATGCAGTGACTTCTCAATAAATTCTGCAGAGGCTGTTCCCATCTCTGAGTACCCTAACAAGAAAGTTCCAACAAGTGACTTGCAGATGGTTTGGCGTGGCTCTGAAATGTTGGTTTAATCTCATTTCTGGTGAAGTCCTTGGGTTATTTGCTGCAATTTCATGGAACTTTTTCTGGCTGACACTGCCAGATATTCTCTGTGATAGGCCCTGATGTGCAGCCAYGTGGCACCGTGTGGGTACAACTCCGGAAGCTTTTGGCCAATAGATTTGTCAGTAAAAGACAAATCTCACCTGCTGTGAGATACTGGGGCGGGACTGAAGCTGTGTTTTTCAAGAAACTCTGAGGCTTGTGGCCTGGCTTAAGCAGAGCCCAGGCAGTGCCTGTTGAACCAGGAGGGAGTTTGGAGGCAAAACATGYTTGTGTTCCTGGGTAGATCTGGGGATTGGTTGTGGGCTTTTTGACTTGGACTCCTGCAAGTGGTGCACCGAAGCAACTGAGCCCTTAAATTGCTTTATGAAGTTCAAGTGATCTTCAGACCACTGAAAAACCCAGACCTGTAGCTGAGTAGCCTTGAGAAAGGTGGATAGGTTTGATCCTGGGAGAGTTCTCCACTTGTAGAGAGATTTCTTCCTACAAAGCAGGGATGGGAAGGTGCTGTGCAGAGCCCCAGGGCGATGTTATCCCCTGCTTGCAGGAGTAGAGGGGGATTTGAGCCATAAACCGCATTGTGGCACACAAAGAAGCCATTTTAATTTCATTCTCTGCTGGAAGCACCACATGGAAAAGAAAATGTGATTGGTACGGAGAGAAATGTTTACGTTTCTAGGAGCAGAGACCTCCCAAATAATTAGTATCACTTGACAAACTGCTGTTTAAAATGCAAGTGGTTTAAGTGCTGCAGCTCGACAGGCATTTGTCAGAGCTCTGGCGTAAATGCAATCCCTGCTCTGGGTTGGTTCCTGCTGTAAAGTAAAGAAGATTCCTGGTAAAAACATCTTTTGCTTAAGGAAAATTTCTCCATGATTTTATCTTTTTCTTRCTTGGAAAACCTAAATGTTAGAATCTGGACAAATGGCAAGAGTGTTTGGGATACTGTTTTAGAATGAAATAAATCCTGGATTTTATTTTCTGTTCATCAGATCAGGCTTTTGRTCAGAAGACAGACAGATAGAAATGTTTCATTTTCTGTCGCTTTTGGGAGGAGGAGAGTGAAGAAAAGCCTTTTGGCTGAGAGTTTTGAAAGCCACAGCTTCATCTYTGATCTGCCTATCTCTAATATTCACTGACTCAACTAAAAGTACTTTAAATAAAACCTTATTTTTCTCTAGGGCTGTTTGGAGACTGACTGAAGACATAAGGGTTGTTAAGAATTGGTATTTTTCAAAGGTTAAAAAAATGGCAGCTTACAAAGAGACTGAGATAAAAAAGAAATAGTAAAAAAAAAATCTCTCTGGAAGATGGAAATATATGGGTGCCTATAATATACTGAAGTATCCCAGATCAAAACAACTTCTGTCTTTGCACACCAAATAGAATCAGATTATCAAATATAAAACAAGASCTTTAAGAATCTAATTCCTTTTACAAAGGCATCATTGATGATATGAATTGCTTGCAACTTGGAAAAGGAGAATTGCTCAATTTATTTTCTCATTATCTTAAACCAGTTCAATGCCCCCCTCTGTCTTTTCATCTCTGAAGGGTAAGAGGCTCTCATTTGTGTCGCCTTCTTGTTTTACAATTCTGAGTGAAGCTGAGTGCTTAGAAGGAACGCAGGATTGGGAGTCCTGATGGGTTCTGGTCCCAAATAGATCTCACATGGAACTGCAGCTACAGCATGGTAGGAGCTGCTGTTCTTCTCTTCATTTCTCTGCCCAGCAGGGGCTTTGTGAAACTGCCAAAGATGGTTGCTGACCCTAAAATGATCTTACTCTCTTTGGCCTGTGCTGTTCTGTGCATGGCTTCTGGCAGTGAGGCTTAGATAGAAAAGTGGGCAGTGCCCATTTTGGGATGGAACAAAGGATATTGCATCATGTTAGAAATTAATTCCTGAGAATGGAGATGCAGTGATTGCAGTTCCCTGCATGCTTCCTACAGAGGTGTTCAATGGCATTTATCAACAAAGGGTAAAACATTCAGGCTACMTATACTCATGGATAGAAAGGATAAAATTCAGAGAGATACCCTTCAAATGTGCTACAGATGGATTTGAAAGGATTCTAAAGTCACTCACYGTGTTTGTGAGAGCTGACTGTGGTTCTCACCATGCTCTTCACCAGAGATCCTGTAACCTTAGCCATTTTSTATCCTGTTATCTGTAAAGTGGCTCCCTGACCTCTCTTTACCCCTCCATAAGCTATTCCACTGAGACCGTTCTGCTCTGAACCTCCTACAGCAGAGCTGTTCCCTGGGGACTCCAGGTCATGCCTCATCCCAAGCCAATTGTAGCTTCAGACTGACCAGTGTACAAGCAGTTGCTTGGAGACTCAGAAGTTCTTTAGCATTTGATAWCAGGAGTATTTTGAGATTTATTGGCTATATATACATGACAATGCACACTTAGCATCTTCTCTTAATCCTGTACTTTGGAAAATCCATACTTTGTCTGTCATGGACAGACCTTATCAGTTGTGTCTTCARTGGTGTGGCAGAAACAGTAATTTTGTGAAACACACTTGGCTGGTACTGCTGGCCCAGTTCGTGCAGAGGGGGGTGTGTAGTACTGTGTGAGCAGCTGTAATAACATGTAAATATGGGAAAATTACCCTAAATAACTTCAATATCCCACAGATTTTGAAGTGTACCCTCTGGGAAAAAAAAAAAAGCCTAGAATGATAGCAGTTTGGGATTTGTGCAACTTCAGTTTGATAACAAATATTTTGTGTTTTTCCTCTGTGGACTCTTATTTACAGCAGTAGGTTCCGATTATGCATTGAGATCTGCTTTTGGGTGCAGGAAACTGATCAGGGAAATGCTTCATGGCCCAGAGGTCTGGATTTGCAGACTCCAGTTCAACAGCTGCATCTCTCTGCTGTCAGGAAGGAGCATCTGTCAGGGATGCAGTGTGGTCCTTATTACATTATAATTTAGTGCTGTGGCTTAGAAAAACAGGAGCATTTATATACTCAAAGGAAAAAAAAAGTAAACCCTAAAAAATATATTAAAAATCCAATGATCTTTCTTACCAAAATAAATGCCCCTTATCTGAGCATAGATTAAAGGATGCTACACATTTTTAAGCTTAAAAAAAGCAAGGAAAATGGATGGATGAGTTAGTCTCCACACTTAATTGCTCCCTGCTGTTCTGAAATARTGTATGTGTCTTTCCACCAAGAGAATAAGATCCCCTGAGCCCTTTAAATGTTTTCAGTTTACATGTGATCTCCAAGGCATTGGGAATGTGGCTTCATCAGGAACAATGAATGCTTGAATTTCTTCATCTTTTCACACTTATCAATACATCAATATGCAAAAATGCCCCTTTGCATGAATTGTAAAACAATGTGTTGTTCCCATTCCAAGCTGGCTTGCTTTTCTAGCCCATCTCTCTTCCTTCAGCTGTTTGCAAATGCAGTCAACTTTTCATCTTCATGGTGTTCTTCACGTGTCACCTGCTGTRTATTACCCAACTTCAGTAGATGGTAACTGGTCATCTGTGTCAGGAAAGGTCATACAAATAMATCTGCAGCAATATAAAACTGATGAAAATGGATCCATTGGGAAGTTTTCACCTGTTTGTACAGGCTGATGTTAAATACARTTTCAAAGCCACGGTGGGGAAGCTTCCTTGGTGTGTTCTCACAGGAAACATTGGGGTAYCTCCTCTACGAAACAGCTTGAGGGGCTGACTCTGTTACCCAGGTCATAAGAAAATAATCATGAAGATTTGGGGGAGATTCTGTAAGGGCTTATAATGAAAGGGCTTGAAGCTTCTAGTTTGAAGTGTATTTTTGCCTATGCAAATCAGAGAGGACTGGAGCTCTTCCAGGTACTGTTGKGGTGACAGAAGAGGTGTGGAGTCACCTCCTGCTGTCCTCTGGTGCAAGGAATTGCACTGGCTGTRGGTGTGGAACACCACTGGTTCTGACAGATTCATTAAAATAACAGAAATTCAGATAAAACATATGCTTGCTTACAAAATTATGTTTCTCTTATTCCTATTTCTTTGCTTATATGCAAGGCTGTAAACCGTTCTGGGCAGGCCCCATCTCTTCTTTCTGTCTTTGTGAGATTCAGCATGAGGGAATGGCTAGCAGGCAGGTTGACTTTTRAAGAAATAAAACTGGTCTACATGCTCTTGTCCTCAGGCAATAAGGATTCAACACATTTTACTGGCTGTCCCATGGCAGCAAACGCTAAGGAAAGTGAGTTCCTGTGTGGACTGCTCCAGCAGCTGCTTGTAGCAAAARTTTAAGTGATCACTTCATGGGTCTGGCATGGGAATTGCTAGGAAGGATGGTGGAATAGTGTTCACACTCATGCTTTGAATAAGCACCAGAAAWACTGTTTATTTTTGTTAAAATAAACTGTAACTTTATGGTCTGACTGGCTGGTGAAGTTTCATGTTTTAATTCAGTGGTCCAAGTTCAAATTCTGATCTGCTAAAGGAACAGAGTTATTTACTGGTAAAGGGTGTTGAAACTGGTGCAAGCGATGTRCTGCAGAGCCAGATGAGAGTGGGAAAGTCAGTAATTTAGATTCCACTTGTGACTGTGGTACAGAAAGTGCAGATTAATGAAGGAATGTGTGCATGGAGGGCCAAATTCTTGCGTAAAGGGAGAAATGTTGCCCTTTCTCCTGGTTTTGCCTCAGCAATACTTACATTATTTGCCTGAAAAAAAAAAATTAATGGTGTAGCTGTTGACACTTCTAATGCTACTGGASTCCTCTCTGGTGTGGGCAAAAGTTCTTGTTTATAATTTCTAATTGTGCGTTGAAGATGCTGGAGAGCAGGACTGGGAGCTTTAYATCTGAGCTCTGCCTGGTGCACTGSGAGTTTGAGAGGCTGATGGGAGTCAGGCRTGGACCTCTGTGCTTTCATCCGAGCAATGAACCTGAAAAAAAAAGTCATTTTGGTGACAAACTGCCTAATTTAGTATCCAGTGCAAGTTACTTTRCAGGAATGTGTTACAGATTAACTAGTGGTCTACCTAAATAAATCCATCTCTTTATAACTTTGTGAGATTGGAGAGCCTTGGTTAATCACTAGGAGATGGGGAGTTGTTTGGGTGTTTTAAAATGAGAAAGTATGAAGCATGAGGAGAACAAACTAGGATAGTGKGAGAGATTGAAATAAAAAGAGAAAAATGAATAAACCTGAGAGAGAAATGCGCTGGATAAAGTGAGGCCAGTGAATGAAGGGGAAGACTTGAAAGAGACAAGTGGCTGAGAAACTTTAATACWTGTGACAAGGAAGGAGGARGAGGAAGAAGGAGGAAGGGATGGCAAGATGGCAAAGAAAGCAGAGAGGAAGGGTGTATGTTCTGTGAGTGCTCCTTAAGGAGAAATGGACAGAGGAAGAGAGAGTGGAAAGGAGGAACAAAAAAACAATGTGGCTCCTATAATCCTGAAACATTTAAGAGGATGTTAAGTGTAGCCAAATAGTAAAAGTAATAGTAAATTTTGACCTGCCTGATAAGTTGCTAGCTCAAATAACCTCTTACTTTAAGGATTTATTTGCTGCCAAACAGGAAATAAAGCCAGTGGAATCAATGTCTTTTGGGTCTAGTCAGTGTGGAGCAAGACTAGAGTTTCAGGTTACTTTTCCTTTGTAAGCACTTTCATATTCCATTTCACGAGAACATAAACCCTACAAAACCCCCAGCATAAACAGCAGCCAGGTGACCCTAAGCAGATATATATTTAAAGAACTTCTCTTTAGGACTGGTTTTGGMCTTCAAATTGAATGGAAATCTTTGATATTTGGGATGGATGATGCAGATGGAAATAGTTTGGAGACTGTTCTGACTAAAAGCAAAGTGAGCAGTGCAATTTTCTGATGCTGAAAAAGGGAATTTTTAGTTGATCAGAAATAAATGAGAACAGAGAAAAAAACATAGAAAAGACATACTGGGTGACAGCATTTCCACAGCCACCAGTTTGCAGGAAGGAAGGAGCRGTGACCTGAGTTTGGGGACATCAGGACATCAACACCAGAAGATTTTGCCAAAATATCACTGCACCCTCGAAGTGCTCTTTAAGTTTAAATATGGATGGGGTAAGGAACTGCTCTTGGCAGTGAAGCTCTCAAGAGACCCTGCTAGGAAAAGCAGCAGGGAACTTCAGGAGGAAGAGTGTGAAACAAGCATGGCTTGAGCACTGTTTTTAAACAAGACTACACACAAAATGACCCAACTTTACAGTATCTTGAGATGACTCTAAGTGGATCTTTTATCTTAGAAAAAAGGCACACTCCAAGTGTAATTGTTGTGTATGATAGAAGAAAATCTGCCTTTTGAGAGTCTTTAGAAATGGCATTACAGCATAAAACTTCAGGATGTGTGGTAGTGAACACAATCTACACTGTCCAGCTGGGTAAGAGGAGGCGCTCTTCCAGTGCTCTGCCATTCATCCCAGCGCTTGTCTTTCTGGATGAGAGGYGATCTCTGATTAGGGAGCTGTGCTAAACAAGACACTCAGGATATGGGAGTGTCCTCCAGCTGATAATCCAGATAAGAAGCGTAATTCAGATATGCTYCATAAAATACCCTGTCTCTTTCCACTGCTGATAGATCATAAAGAAAAACATCCTGTTATATTGTAAATGTGCAGTGCAGTAGCCTGGTGTGGGCCTAATTCAGGATCTTGAGTCGAGGGGCACATCTTTGATTTTACAGAGATGTAACTCAAAGCAAATTCAAGTGCTTGAGTTCAGAACCACAACTTCTCTAACTTGCATTTTGTTTGCATGGCTTTGTCAGTAGGCTGCACGATTTCTACCATCTCTTGGATTTCTCTTTTTGGATTTTCAGATCCATTTGCTTGTCTCTTCTGCTTCTATGTTTGCTTTCTCCTGCTCTCCATTGCTCCCACATTCTTTATYATCCTGACAAATAAATTAAGTTTAACCTTGATAGGTTACCTCTCTTTCTGGTGAACTCTCAATATTCAGACTTTCAAGCTATTACACTGTAGATGGAAAATGTGCCCAGGATAGACTTTCCATTAAACTGTATTTAAATTGGAAGAGAATGCTGGCACCTCAACAAGTATTCCAGAATAAGATCCCAAAATACTGAGGCTAGCTAATCTTTTGGAAGAACAAAAACTCTTACTGATTTATATTTAGCAGAGGGAATGCATTTTAAAAACACAGCCTATATGAGGCCCCTTGAAGAAAACATCTTTTACATTGATTTGTAGTGCATGGAAATACTACGC
>NW_026623244.1:1287039-1339043 GCF_030028575.1 Malurus melanocephalus | reverse complement strand
TTTTTTTTTTTTTTTTTTTTTTTTTTTTTTTTTTTTTTAGTATGAACTGTCATGAACCCTCTGAGAGTGACTGCTCTGCTGACAGTGAGATGGGGCTGCCTCTGGGGCAGCAGTTTTTCTGTTCATTACAGCTGTGCCCAGCATTGCAGGAGGGGAGGGGGAAAAGCAGCAATGAAGGCAGCCACAGTGGGAACCCCAGACTTGTGTCTGTGAGGCTTTGGTACAAAGTGGTTGCAACATTTGTATTTGCACTGTCCCCTGTGTAGAGAGGGATTGTGCCCTCTCTACTCTGCTCTGAGTTGAATATCTGCAATGACTACTTGGGCTTAGTTTRGGAGATTATATATTAGAAGGAATTCTGTAATGTTAATGAATGTGTAACCGTATTCTGTGCGTGGTTCTGACTTGTACTGAGAAAATGAGTTACTAGAATTGCAGTAGGTGGGAGACTCCAATGGCTTTTCCCAACTGGACAGTTTCTGGAAAAGGAGCTATGGCAAGAAATGGGTTCATTAAAGCCTTGAGTCAGAAAAGCAAACATAACTTATAAAGTCTTTGTAATCTTATGGCCAACAGTGTATCAGCTTATCTTTGAGAAGATAAGGATTATCAACAGGACAGAGCATGGAAAGTTCTGGGTTTTTTTTCTTCCTTATGTCCCACCATCTGCAGAACAGACAGATCAGCCATCACTCTGGGCAAGCTGTTTCTCTTGCTCTTGAAGCATCAGATATTAGAAAAGGAGATATTACCAAACTGCAACAGAAGGATAAACAGAATTTTTCAAAACATCCCTAAATCATAAACATAACTAAACTTAATCTTGGTTTCTTTTGTCAGAAGACATAAATATATTATTACATTTTTTCATTAGACTGCTGATAGAGCTGAACTGATCACAGCAGTGCAAAACTGTTATAAATCAAGAAAGAAATCTTATATGCTTCTAGGGCACTCTTTTTTTACTTTGATCTTCTCATTTCCTACTCACAGCATCAACCTGCAATAATAATTGATCCTAAGTAAGCCATAGTGAGAATAATAAAGATGCACTATCACCAAGATGCAAAGAGAATAAGGTCAGAAGTGCCTCCCTGCTGTCAAAAACGTAATTATACAGCACATGSAAGTTGTTGCTGCCTGTGAATCAGAGGAGCTGCTGGAAGCGAGTGTAGGAGGAGTGGCTGCTGCTGRTGCAGGGATGTCAGTCTCCCTCCCGTGGATCTGTCTGCAGCCGAGGGTGCAGCTCCCGGGGCAATTCCCCTGCCCAGCACCTTCCAGGGGGGCTGCTCGCCCCCTCTCTCATACCTGGCAGACGGGAGCATATGGCTGCTTACTTATGCTCTGCTGTTCTTATGTGCTTAGGGGGCTTATGGTCCGCAGGGGCTCGGGGGATTTGCACGGGGAGAAGGCTAGGAGGGATTTGGGAAGGGTGAGCAGAGCCCATGGAAAGTGGAGCCGTGACGGGGTCTCCKTGGTGTGTCACAACAGTGACTGAATTTTTGGGAATGACTGACAGACACTGAGTAAACAGTGCCGAATTAGGGACCAGGAGATGGTTAAAGATTGCACAGCATCATAACTGAAGTATGAAATTTAAAAATTCATTTATAAGGGAAAGGGATTTTTTTTTGACAGCTTATACTATATTCACACCTTTCTACCTGATCTCATCTATTCTTCAACAATAAGAAAAGGGTCTGAAATGAAAAATCAGCTGCTTCACTTCAAGGGCTGCTCACAAATTAAGCCCTTCCTACCAGTGATCAGTCAGGTTTGAAAGATGGATCCATTGCAGATCGTCCTGCAAACAACTCCAGCTTCTGTTTGCTGTGTTTTATACTGGGTGGGGGAGAGCTTCTCACTGATACTGTAAAACCACCTGTGTTGTCTTTCATATCTCTAACTGCAAAGACAATTTAGACAACTTTGCATTTTAGTTCAAAAAAAAAAAAAAAAAAAAAAAAAAAAACAACAATTATCTCCTTTCATGTCCATGTGGTTTGTCTGCACCTGCCTCTTGTCTCGTAGTTTGCAATTTAAATGGAAAATGTTACACTATGCACGAACCCACTCTCTTGATACAGCTTGTCACCTCTAAAATAGCACAGATGAAAATAAGTTAYGTTTTGGCTTTGACTTCTTTTGGAGTCTTGGATGGGAGTGCTATATCTGACCAGCTGGCTGAGATCCACCTTGTAGATATTTCCCCAATTCACTGAAGTTTAACCCAAGATGCTCCTTCATTTGGATTTAACACTCTAGAATTAACTCTTTGCATCTTTATCATTGAATGCCCCAACACTTGCAAAGCTACAGTCTGTTCTTGTGGAGGAGCAAAGCTTTGCTTTGCTTTGTGGTCATCTTGCCAAGCAAAGATGAGTATTTTACTGTGGTGACAGCAATCTGACAGGGTCCTTGTCATCCTACAGCCACAGGGAGAGTTGGACACAAACTGGAGAGACATTATTACTTACTCCCTCAAGAACGGCAAACATGTTTTTAAAGGCAGTGAAGATTTGCATTAATTTATGGTTCTCTTTCTTCTCTGCACTTGCCCTGGGTCAGACTGCATGTGAGAAAACAAGGTTTGCAACCCCTTTCAAGTTTCCACTGGTGTTAAGCTAATGTTTATTTTTAGTAAACTGTATCTCAGAGTGTTCTTTTAAGAATCCTTTTGCAGAGCCTGGCGCAAAAATTTAATTATGTTTTCTTCTTCTGAGCTTTTTGTTAAAAAGTATAAAGGATCAGTGTAACTAGTTAGGCTGTTTTTCACTGATAATTTTCAAAAGTATGGGTCCAGCTCAAGAAACGGTGATGATTACAAGTGTTCATCTCAGTTGATTTTTTTTCTCCCTGTGCTGCTGCCCTGTAATAACTACCAGCTTTGGAAAGGCTGTGTGGATTCTCCTTCAGGGACAGGCCTTTTCTGCTGCACTGTGCAGGCATCCCTGGGCAGGGCTTCCCCACACCTACACATGGTTTCCTCTTCTTCCTTCCCAAAATCCTTCCCTTAAAGTGCTTATCCGGTAAGGCCACATGCCATGTAAAGCACTGTGTGTCAGCCTCTTTGGATAATGWAATAATTCTGAAACACTCTTCTCCTTTCATAGTGTGGTGTTTGCTCTTCACCCTCATTTCACTGTCTGCAGCACAGGTACCTCTGTCCCCACCCCAGTCCTCTCCTCCTCCCCAGGCAGACAAGGATATGTCATTTCTGTTTGCTACAGCATGTCAGTCTTTGGGCTCTATTATAAATTCTTCTTTTCTGTTTCTTTCAATTCTGAACGGTATTTATTTCATATGCTGTAAGAAATTTATCTTAAATACCTTGCAGTCAGTTTTCAATCTGAAATGATTTTTTACAGTATTCTCATAAGTGCCTATTGAGATATTTTCAACTGGCAAGAATGTATTTTTTAAAAATATAAATCCAGACATTCCTTGCAGCATCTAAGAAATCCCAAGCCTTTAAAATTATGTCTGATGTTTGCAGAGCGTGAACACTTTGGGTGAAAACCCCTAACAGGCTTTGAGCTGCATTTTTCTATGCTGAGAACTCCCAGTGTTGCCTTGGGTGTCATGTGTTGTATACAGGATTTTGTTCAGGCCTTGAGAGCCAGGACACCAGGGACATCTGATGCACAGGGGAGGAGGAGTGTGACACCTTTGGGGAAATACCCTGCTTTACCAAACAGCTCCAAAAAGGGTGCACTCAGGAGTGGGACAATGAAGGCAGAGTGGTTCATGGCAGCATCTCCTTCATCTTGGCTCTCTGAAGCTTTCAGAAATCCAGTCCATGGTCTTGAGGCTCGGGGGAGCAAGTGGTRCTTTACTGCTTTTGCTGCCCTCTTGGCAGGGATTATGGTGTTATGGGGAGGTTGTGTTGAGGGTTCAGAGCCAGTGCAGGGTGAAATCATTCAAACAGCATCAATAACTGGGCATGAATGGAGAGGTGAAGTCAGACCTAAGGAGTCAGCAACTGCTGTTCTAGCATGAAAGCTGGAAAGCTGTGCAGGGGTCCATGGTGCACCTCTGGATCTGCAGCCCCTCAACACAAAGGCTGTTTGCAGACAGGCATGATCTTGCTCTTGTGATTTTTATCACACTTTATCAGCAGTTTCAAAGGGATGATAGTAAAGAACATACCTGGTTTGCAAAACTCTGGTGACGCTGGAAGGGATTCAACCTCCTGTTCTTTGGGGCATGAAATAGTCTCRAATTAAACAGGTTTTAGGCAGTACCCTGAGAAGTTTCTGTCTGTGGGGCTGCTRCAGCTTGTATTGTCTTCTGAACACCCAGTCTGGTTTGTGGGGAAAACCAGGGTGCACCACCCCAGGTCAGCAGTGACCTTTCCAAAGGGAAAAGGCCAGGCTCATGTGAGCTTCTGCACCCTGACCTTCCCCTTGTCAAGCTCCCCTTTCGTGCAGTCTGTTCCTCCTAAAGGTTTCCCTCTGTGACCTGCCTGCTCAGGTTAACCTCTACTTTTCTCGGTATCTGCACCTTATTTTTCCTCCTCCATGTGTGAGGAACAGGAGGAGGAAGTTTACGTATTCTACGTAATTTTTAGCATCAAAAACCTCCCAGTTGGTTAATCTCCCCCATAAAGCATTAATCACCGTGTTTAAAGGTAACAGCCCTGCTGTATGATCTCCCTGCTCAACAGCACTGTTGCTGAAAATGAGAGAAGAAAAACYAGCAAGGAGATGAGAGGAGAAGGTCAGAGTGACAGCTGCTGAACTTGAATTATAATATTYTTGTCAGAAGCCAGCATTTTAAATTCTGCTGATAGTTACACTCACCCTGAWGATGTGCTGTTACAGCTTTGTGTAGCTGCAAGCTAAGACTACCCAAAAGGCTGGAAGGAAGACAGTCTGGGCTTTTAATTGCAAAACCAAGAGTTATATTAGAGGTGCAAACATTATTTTTTAGTAGCTATAGAAAGACGTAACAGCAAGCAGTTTGTGTTAAGAATATACATAATTTGTTTCTGTAGTTTGTTTGAAGAGTCTATTTAGTCATGCATCTCTACCGCGCAAACTGGCACATCCTTAAGGTCATATTTGCTTTTGTAGTGTCCTTGAGCCTGTCACAGAATAGTCCTGTATTCTCTTGGTACTCAGTTTCCAAATCTAGGAGTGTTTCCTCCCAAACATATGTGTATAATGTAGTGTGTGTGCATACAAGGAAAAGGAAGCAGATGACGTGTGTTGAGTAGAGTGGTTGTTTTCAGCTGGAGCTGCTGCAGGCTCCCTGTTGAAAAGAAAGGTGTCTGTCCATTCATTCAGGAACAAAGCTGCTGCTGTGGCTCTGCTGATCCTGCCTCAAGTCTCTCCATAGAGTCTTGACTGCAGAAAGATGTGATCTCTTCTGTCCTTCATACCTTTTCCCCTCTTACCTTTCCTCACTGTAACCACAGTGTGCTGATCAATGCCTGTGACACGTGGGATCTCAGCTGAGGTTCTTATCCATGGAGAGGAGAATGGATGGGAGTTGGTGGGGAAATCCAGGTGGGTTACTGCTGAGTGGTGCTTGAGCAGAAATTAGCAATGTGTGTGTCTGAATTGGCACATGGCTTGGGTGGATAGGGCACCCAGAGTCACATGGAGGTGAAGATCAGAGGAGTTGTTGAGAGGAAGTGTGAGAGAAATGGTCAAGTTGTGTAGGTGTCCACTGGAAGTGGAAGATTGTTCTCTRTGAGTGACAGCTTTGATACAGCAACTTCACAAGTGCTTTGCTCCAGTTTTGGAACCAATTCCTGTATTTTCTCCTGGTCTGTGGCCTCAGAATGGCCTGTGATTTTAGTGCAGTCTCAGTGTCATGCTCTGTACTGTTGGAATGTCGAGACAGGAGTCTTCAGTATCCTTGCACACTTTTGTTGCTGAAGATGCTCTAAAATCCCTCAGTTTACAGTTTAAGGATTTGGCTAACTTTTTTTTTTGTTTTAGCTATACTTTCTATCTGAAGTACTTCTGCTCTATTTTTTTTTTTTTACTTTGAAAATTTCCGTATTACTTACAGCCGATTTGATACCCTCTTTTCCCCATTCTGCTTTCAGATTCCATTGGTGGGTCATTTTCAACTTCCTCCCACCGATGCCACCACAAGCAGAAGCACTGTCTCCCCATCCCACAATGTGGAACTCTGTCCATCAGCCCTCTGCTTTTCCATCCYCACACGAAGGGATCCCAGATCATCATGGACACAACACAGAAGGCGGTGAAGCGCCAGGCTAGCTTCTGCAATGCCATCACCTTCAGCAACAGGCCCATTGTTATTTATGAACAAGTCAGGCTTAAGGTGAGTAAATTCCCTTCCCTTTTTGCCATGGGAGCTGTTGTGGATGGATGTTGGGTTGTACTGAGCTTTGGTGCTTGCAGCAGATCTTTAGCCCTTCCTTGAAAAGCACAGTAGTCAGACCAGGCCTTAAAGATCTGCAATCTTCASTGGTACTTCTGCTTTTATCACTGCAGTTCTTAGAGCCATAGACTGCAGTAGAAACTGAGAAAAAAGGGGAAATCCATGTTCCAAAAATACTTACACTGATGTTAGAAAAGTACAGCAGATTAAGCCGAGATCGAGTTGAAAACAGCAGGAAAAAAGGGATRTATTGATTATTCTGAAAGGCAGCAGCCTCAGTATCTCTCTCTAGAAAATGTGTCCTTTAGGCTTTGCTCCCATCCTGCAAAGGAGCTTTCCTGGGCAGGCTGAGGGAGGATGAGGAGTTAGTGAAGKTGTTCCATTCCACASCAAGCACTTCTGTTCCTCTAAACARGGCAGCAATGAGGGCTGGTCTYACCAGGGTGAGACAGCCAGGAGGTAAGAGGTCAAAAAGGACCTGGAAGTGAAGGTTCTTGCTCACATGCTTGGCAGAAAAACAAAAGAGTTTGGAGGAAAGGATGAAAGGAGCAGTGGTCACACTTGCTGTCCAAGAAAAGGACCTTTCTGTTGGTCTGCTGACTGCTTTGTTGAATCAGTCACCTGACAGCCTTAAGGTCAGAGGAGAGAACATTGCAGGCATCACATTTTTCTCACTGGCACAGGCTGATTTCACTTCCTCTGTGTTTGTGGTAGCCTAGAGGATGCAGTTTGTACCTCTCATGCTACAGCTGGTGTAGGAAATGCGGCTCCTCTGATAAAACATGCCTTCGTGTTCACCAGGAGCTGTTTTCTGATGGAAAAACTCCTCTTCTCCTTAGGAACTGAGGCACTTCTCAGGTTATCAGCACCTCAAGGAGCTTGGGACCCTTGAAACGTCATCCACAGATGCTTTCCAATCTTTATGCCCTCCAGATTGTGGGACTGTATTTCTCTGTTCTTAGCTGAGCTCATGCCTTCCAGTGGGCCATCTTCTTTGGCCACTTAATTTTGTGGCACACATGAATGATCTCACTGCAAATCCTTCATTTACACAGAAAGAGCTTTCCAGGAGGTTTATCAGCATACAGATACCCAGTTTGAATGATCTTGCTGTTGCCCCAGAGTGCTGGATCCTACAGTAGCATATCAGCATTCCCTGCCTCTTCCCTAACCACCAGCAAAGGAGCAAGGAATGAGGAAGATGCCTCCTTTTGGAAATACATGGAGATTTCAGTGATTTCAGGCTCAGGCCCAGTGTTAGAAAATCCTCACTACAGGTTTGTTATGCTCCCTGTGGAGCTCTTACTGCTTCTAACCAGGCTGGAAGCCCTGCAGGAATCCCTCACGTAGCCTAATGAGATTTTTTCCCATGYTGGCTAGCAGTTTGGACAAGGAACTGCGACAAATAATCTGTGAGGAGATGAAAGCAGCATTTCACTTTTGAAGACACCATCAAAGATTTGAGCAGATTTAGTGGTTTAGGCAAAGGTTCTGGGTTATTTCTTCCTCATTCTGAAACAAGGTAGCTGTCTCTGGAAATTCACACTTGTTTATCTGTGTGTTTAGGGATTTTAGCTTGCATAACGTATGTGAAGGATATACATGCAAATCTGCGCAAGAGATTTATGAGCAGAGCTCCTGCTGACTCCAGTGGGAAGGTCTCATGGGAGTGATCAACAGGCTTTAGCAGAACTTGTGCTCTAGGGAGGGATGAAACAGGGAAACATCCTTGCTTTTGTGTGATAAATCCATCCTGTAACTGCCTCGCTGTTGTTTGTGCCTGTGGAGGGCTGCATCCTTGACCTTCTTACCAGCCACAGACTGACCCATGAACCCAGTCATCCAGGCCCTGTAAAGTCTAAACTCCCTTTGGAAAACTGAGGAAAGAAGAAAGGAGATTTCATTCTGTTTAWTAGCTGTTGTATCTCAGGTTTTATTTGGAGATTTTTTTTCAGCTCTGGGAATATGGGAATACAGCTGTCAAGCAGCCTCAGAAATAAATGTTCCTGTATGGTTTCGTCCATGTAATTGAGGGCATTGCTAGGAAGTGAAGTTCTCAAAGATGGCACAAGGCAGTGAAGATCAGGAGCCTGAATCTGTGAAAGTAGTGATGGTTTAGCAGTTTCGATGTGGATTCTGTCTTTTCCTCCCCTTCTGGTACCCGGTGGACCTCMCAGGCTTTTCTGCTAGCAGTGGCTGCTGAAAAGAGAATTTGGTCCATCATTAACCATGGCCTTTTTTAGCAAAACTGTGTACCCTTTGTCCAGCTGTGTCTAGTTCTTGGCAGGCTTTATACTTGATTTTAATTTGGATATTAGTTTGCCTGTGGTCAGACTGTATTGAGAACTGTTTATAGGTGCTGATTAATACATGGAACATGTGCAGCCTCAATTACCATATGAATATTTACTTCACACTGCCTGTGATTGCTGTGAAGTATTGGCAAGAGACTGAATTGTACAAATGACAATGAGGCCATATTTATCTTAGACCCAAAAGCTTTTAGGGCTTGCAGTAAATTTGCTGCAAAAATAACCCAGGCTTCTTCTTGGAGTGTGTGTATTGTATCATGTGCATACCCTGTTAACCCCACTTCTACTGGGGACATGCATGAGGCCAGTCCRTACTGGCCAGCTATATAAAATAGCAAATCTGCTTCAGTCCTTTTTAGTGTCATCCCAATGTCCACCCCACAAGCAGGAGCTTCCCATGGTTCCTGGGMCTGAGGTCAGTGCTCAAGTGTTTCRTGTAAACCRTTTAGGTGYCYRGATGGACTGAGTAGGGATAAAGACCAGCGCTCCCTTAACTGAAAAACTGTCTGTTGATAACTTTTCTCTGAGCTCTGACTTATTTTCTCTGATACTTTAATTATAAAACAGAAATCTCTGGGCTTTGAACAATGTTTTTGTTGTGAGATTATTGTGACCCCACAGGCACGCATTCCAGATTTCCCTTGAAGAGGAATATGCAAAGAAAAACACAGTACTTAGAAATGTGATTAGCAGAAAATTCAAAGTCCAAAGAAAATGTCTCGTAGAATCCCTCAGTGAAAATTCTGTGCTTCCAAGCTTGGACACGAGGGGCTGCCAGGCTTTTGAGGACAAAGTCCTGCAGTCCTGGACAGTTCAGTCTCTGTCACTGCCATTCATCTGAGCCATTAGTGCTTTGTCAGAGTGTGACATTACAGAAAGGCAGCAAGTTTTGTGTGACAGCTGATAGGGGTACCTGCCCATGTTTCTGCTCTTTCCTCTGGGCAGCAATGGAATTGCTTGAGGCTGCTAAAGCATTGATGGAAGAGGACAATCTCAAGTGCTCTTGTGTTTGCTGCAGGTTCARTGTGTGAACAGATACAGCAATTATGTGTCTGCTGGCATGCAGGGACTGTCTTGGCCCCACATCAAGGTTGGTTCCAGCATCCTTWGGTCTTTCATTCATATTCTGGATGCTGACAGGCTAAATCCTGTTGAGAGGAAMAATTCCCAGCAGCTTCTTACTCAAATAATAAAAGGAGAGGAAAAGCTTCACCAAGGACACCATCTCTGACTGAGGACCCTACTAAATCTGGAAGACCCCTTGTTCCATGGGGAAAAAAGAACCAGACCTTTAAACTGGGTAGTGTTTTTGATGTGTTGCATGTGTTTAGGATATGGTGCCTTCTCCCCTCAGATCCCCTGTTGGCCAGGGCTCAGTTCTTGTGAGAAGAAGCTAATGACTCTGGAGGTATCTGTGATCCTTTGCTCTGCTGTCTGTCAGGGGCAGAAGGATGGATATGGCACRTGAACCTTTCCAAAAACCATAGCAGATGTTTGTGACCCCAGACACAGTGAGTAATTGCATAATGACAGGTTGGGGTGCAGTTATGTATAACATAACTTTGCAAAACACCATTCATAGCTGAAATAAGTAGGTTTTCCCCAGTYATAAAAGAACATCTATTGTTGCTTCCCAATTGTGTGTTTAACAAATTCAAATACTCTRTATTGTGCTTTCCCACACACAAGTTCTCTGCTGCAAGGCTGTGATTTCAATATGTCATCCAATATGACAAGTTAAACAAGGCAAAGACTGTCTTTTACTTGCCTGGGAAACTCAGAAAACCCTGTGGTGGTAACTGTGATTCTGGAGTCTGTGCTTTTCCCTCAGGTCATGAGAGACCCCATAATCCAAGCACTATGTGGGAAGAGCTCTGCTGCTGCAGGTGCTGAGATAAAAGGTCTTGTGGTCGTTTTTGGCATATTTTTGAGAGGATTGTTCTTAGGCCAAAAGGAATTACCCTAGAAATAGAAGTGAATCATCATGCAGCTGTAATTACATTTCACCTATCCACATAGATTTGATTTGATTTATTTGGTTTTAAATATGGGCATCATATTCTCAGCATGCAGCAGCATTGCTGTGTGCAGCTGAAAAATCCCACAGCAGTGTTTGGTGGGTGAAATGTTTCCTAAATCTGGTGGGGTCATCTGCTGGTCACCAGTGTTGGATGCATAAAGCCTGTGGCATGTAGGTCAATGTCCATGTGCCCAGTGCTGTTATTGCTGCTGTTGTCTTTGCAGATCACTAAAAAGCAGTGCTGCTGGAGTGGGGCTCTTCGGCTCGGCTTTACCTCCAAGGATCCGTCGAGGATTAACCCCGACACTCTGCCAAAGTATGCGTGCCCTGACTTGGTTTCCCAAAGTGGGTTTTGGGCCAAGGCTCTGCCAGAAGAGTTTGCAAACGAGGGGAACATCATAGCCTTCTGGGTGGACAAGAAGGGACGGGTTTTCTACCGGGTGAACGACTCTGCTGCGATGCTCTTCTTCAGCGGGGTGAGGACGGCAGAGCCCCTCTGGGCGTTGATCGATGTCTACGGGCTCACCCGCGGGGTGCAGCTCCTAGGTGAGTACCTGGGGGTGATGCTGAGCCATCCCTGGCAAAGGGCCAGCCTGGCACTGAGTGCCCTTGCTGTGCTGGGACCAGTACAGGGAAACAGCTCTTGTTCCTCCCCAGAGCATCTCAGGACCTCAGCCTGGATCAGTGGGTGTTTGAATCTCAGCATGTAAATATAACCTCAGTGGGAGGTGGGAAACAGTTGCTACAATATAGCTCTAAAAGCCATCTCTACCTAAGTGGATTTCTGCTCAGAGGTGCAGCTCTATCAGAGAACACCCTGGACTGTGCTATATACCTTATAGGATTTTATTTTTATCTCATCTGCTTTCCCTGTGCCAAAGTAGGGAAGTGCATTTTACGTTCTATGATTAAATCCTTCTTGGATGGCACTTTTATGATTTTGTGTCAGGTTTAATGGACAGATTTGAAATATGGCTTTCTTCCAAATTACCTGAGAGAATCTGTGGCTGGTTTTTCCAGGATGTTGCTTTCACAGAGGAGTTTGATTTGTCCTCTGGATCCTTAAGGTTGGATATACATTTAGGGTTGGAGGATGAGGAGTGCCAAGTGTCTTCTGCCATCTTCAGCTGAAATGAAGACAGTTTGGCATTCATGAGGATTCAGTCATGGTCCCAGATGTGCAGACTGCCAAGGTTTGGGCTATTTGGGTTTACACATCTTAAAAGAACTGAAAAGAATCTCTGAGGATTGAAGTGCAGCRAAATTGGTGGACCAGAAGTGTCAGCATGCAGCCTTGGAGCTGGCTTTGCAGTGTCACTGGGAGGCAAATTCCAGCACTTCTCCAYGTAACAGTAGTTTCTTGGGCCTTCGTTTTACCATGGAAAAGGTTAGATGGTACCTGCTGACCTTCAGTTCCCTCTGAAGATGAGATGAGCTGAGGCTGAGAGAGATCCTGGTTTTTTTTCCTGTCAGGCAGTCTGTTAATCTCTGCTAAAGTGACAGCTTCATACTATATGTCAAAAACTTAAATTAAACTTCTTTCTGACAGTTCTGCCTCCTTTCTGCAGTCTGTGCTGTATTAAAAAATGAGATGGCAGGACTATCTGTAGGCATCTACACAGCAAGGAAGAGGGACTTAAGTTCAGGAGATGAAGAAATGAGACTGACCTTGTTGCAAAAACTCCTGGCCTGAGATTGCACAAGGCAGAGGAATTGAAGAATTTCTCAGCAGCTTTTTTTAGGTGAAGAAAGATTTATCTTTTGCTGTGAATCAGCTTGAATTAGAGCCACTAGGCAACTGTTCATAGACCGAGGTGGTGATATTTGAATTGGGATGGAGAATCTGGGCAAATGTCATGCCAAGGGTTCAGTTAGGAAGAGCTTACAAATGACTCCAAGTCCTACAGCTGTTCTTGTGAGATTTGGCATCTCAGGACTACTCTGCCTGATTAATGAGGGTCCATAACTCTGGATTATGTGTTTCCTTTCAAAACACCCGAGAAATCATTTCCTATCCGTCATCCGCCCCTGCATTGTCCCAGCATCTTCCACATCCCCTCTCACAAGGAAAATGTGACTTCTGCCAGCCTCTACTTACCTCTGGTCCAAGAGGCTCCTGACTCTCTGGTGGGTTTGAAGTCCCTGAATGAAGCAAGCAGCTTCTGAGTTTACACAGTTGGCTTGGAGTTCAGATACGTATTTATAGCTTGTTCCAGCAGCCTTCAGCAGGCTTTGAGCCTGCAACTGTGCTGAAACAGCTTCCACCCGAGTCCTATCCATCTCCATTCATTATTAAACAGCATTAAAAGTCAGAGAAGAGAAATCATCAGCTGTGTTGCCTCTGGATCCTATAGACATACCCGTAACTGTGCTCTCTGTGCCTGCTTTAGTGTAGCAGACCACACATACAGCACAGAACAACTTGCCAAAAACTCCTGGGACTTGACAAATGAATTTCATAGTGTAGCTACAAACATATGGTTGAATTCAGCCTGGTATGGCACGCAGGGCATGTGATGGAGGCTGGGGATGCTGGAGTGGTATGTTGAATAGAAGAGCCTAGCATTTCAGATTCCAGTTCAGTGATTTATTGTTCCCTAACCCCAAACATGTTCCTTGTTCTTATGTCTCACTATTTTCTCAATGCCTGTAGGGTTACCGGGTCAAACTGCATCTCAGCACAGTCTCCATTTGCTTTTATGTGTAAGAATCTGACCAAAAGCTTTACCATTTCTGGTGTCTTTCTGTTTATTGCAGAATTAGTCACTCCCTACTCCCAGTAATGTAACTTCACTTCCAAAATCAGTCTTGCCAAAGGAAAGACCTGCAGCATTAAGTCTTGTGTCACTACAGGATCCCAGCTCTGCAGGGAAATAGACAGTGTGCATTTATGTTCCCAGAAGTGACAACATCCAAAACTGCACATTTTTATTTTGTTTTTGTGCACTACACTGGCAAATCAGTTCCAGCCCAAATAAGGAGGTCAGGAAAACAGGGCAATGATTAAGTCATGTCTTACAGATTTAATAAAGACTTGAATGAAGGGGGGCCCAAAGCCTSTGAGAGTTAAATTGCCAGAGCAAAAGGTGTCACCTGCTATCAGCCTTGYTACCCAGCTCAGTCGTGCCTCTCCTCTATCTGCATCACAGGCATTGCACAACATTCTGGCATCACTGAAACCAGCTGGTTTGTACCTTAATTTTTCATTTCCTTCTGCTTATGGCTTTACCCAGAGCATCAGCCTTACTGACAATTACCCACGTGTCAGTACTGCTGTCACTGCACAGGTGTGTGTGGCTGTCACAGATGTTCCTGGGTCTGACTGTCCTTGCTGTATGTTCAAAGGCAGAGCCCTTTAAGCAGCTTCTTTGCCACATGGAGTTTGAAATGAGCCAGGTGAAAAARGCTTGCATGGCCACTGCACAGCAGCCAAGGGGAGTTTGCACAGAGCTGGGACCACGCTTTGCCTATCACTGCTGGAGTCAGAAAGAGGGACAGGTTTAAATCCGCCTTGAGATGGCTTCAGTGATGAGGCTCACAGTGCTGACACTCAGCCACAGGTGAGAGGCTGCTCCTTGCTCTCCTCTACCCACATTATAGAGATAAAAAGGTTTAAATTCACCCAGAAATCGAATCTCCTCTGACCACAGGGTTTCTGCTGTTTTTTTTCTGCCGCAGTGTAGGGGCTCACACAGAGGAGGCTGTGGCAGTGTAGTACATGCATGTTCTGTGTTTCAAAACATGAGTTTCAGCCTAGGTGCAGGCTTACATGACCTGTAAACATGCCCTTATTCAGCARCTCTCCTGCCGGCATGCTCAGCTTGCAGGCATGATGGTTTGCAGCTCCGCTTTCCTTTTTGGSCAGCTCATTTTGCACAAGTGCACTTTTACATTCCAGGGTAATTTAAAGCAATATTTACTTAAAATGTGGCTTGTCCTTATGTTATCACTTCAACATACACACATGCTCATTCACACTTTTAAAAAGAGTCCGAGAAAAATGGAATATAAGCAATCTGCTGCCTTGCTGCTATAATAAAKCATCAAAAAAAGAAAAGGAAAGGCCCAGCTGTTTAAATCCTTCAGAGTCTTCAGAGCCATGGAGGAAGGATGGCAGCTCATGGGAACCAGGTGGTGTTGTCTCACATTAACCTGCTTCTTTCAAGCCCTGGGATAGTGGTCCTGGCACCAGTGCTTGGCATGAATTCAGTGCAGGACACCAAGGGTGGCAGCTTCCCTCAGTCATGTGTGCAGTGCAGCATAATGAGTGTTCTCAGCATTTTCCTTAACCTTTGGTGGGGGGGGTTACAGGTTTGCCTGCTGTAGGTGGTGCCTATTTGAAAATTCCACCTTTTTTTTTTTTTTTCTTTTTTGCCTGTTTGAAAATCACCTCGTTTTTTGGGCAGTGACATTGCAGCAGAGCAGTGCAGAGTGCTTAAGATGGGAAAGGCCCCGTGAAGATCATCCAGTCCTATCACCTACCTCTTTTCTTTCAAAGCACAATGCACGTGCACTGAAAGTACAGAAAAGTGGAYGGCAAAGCAGTTATGATTCCAGCACACCTCACTACTCATCCTGTGTTTTCAGTGGGGTAATTTGAGGTACAGCCTGCTCATTTTYCTTGGCCCCATTCTTTTTTAGTGTGATCAGCACTCACACCCCTTTGCTGTTTATTACTCTGTTCACACTCTTCTCCCATCCATCAGTACTTTCATTCATGCAGTGTTTCAAAGTATTCTTTGTCTTTTACCAGCCCAGGCTCTGAAAACCAAGGATAATATTATTTGGATTGGCACTGAGAGGCACCTGTTGAAAGCTCTRTCTCACCACATCTTGTAAATATAAAATATGTGAAAAAGTAGTAAGACCTTGAAAGATGGGAARATTTCAAATGTATGTGTATTGAATGTGCATGTAGCAGATTTGCCCGAAATATATAAATATATATACTCATAAATATATGTACAGGTCCTGGTGAGTTCTGTACATTATATTACATGTTTGAGAAATCTTTTCTTTCGCCAGATCATCCTCATTTTGTGTTTGCAAAGTATCAAAGTTGAAGTGTGAACTGATCCTGGATGGAAATGTACCCATCTTATGTCTCAARCTAGTGTCTATTTGACGAGGAAGTCGCACATTTTGTAGGGAAAAAAAGAAACGTTTTTCTTTCTTCTCTCCTGTCAGTTCTTACACCTAGATTGAATCTCTAGCTCCAGGCCAGCTTCAGAAGAAACATTAAATAAGCCTCAAACGAGGTAAATTTATGGGCAAATTTCAGGTGTGAATGGTATAAGACTGATGATAAATCTAATTTACTGCATGCATCTGCAGTTTTACTGTGTGGTTATTACTATTTTATTTTCCAAGTGCCAAGCTTATTTTCCATTGCCCACAGGAATCCATTTTGTTGCTATTCTGACACATGCAAATAAGCAGACTGATGTGCCAGGAGTGCTTCGCACTAAACAAAATTGGATAATCAGATATGACTGCAGTGTATTTTTATAGGGCATTGTTGAAAGTGGAAGCTATAAACAATTAATCCTTTCTGTGGAAGTCTGTGACTATCTGATGGAAAAGCATAATAAGTGCTTAAACAGAGTCCTACTTAATGAAGGCAAGATACACAAGACCTGCAAACAGTCAGTTGTCCTTKTTTTTTCCCATCTCCTAAGGGGAGAGAGAATTTAAATTGCTCATAAAGTTTTATTGTCTGTAGCTGTTGTCTCTATGGCAGCTGCAGGAAGCTTTGTAAYACAGCTGAAAATGTGAAAGCAGTTTAATAAAGAACTCATCTCTTGCCATTTTAATTAATCCCTGCWTTGCCTTAGCACCTCTGGAGGGAAGTGTTTTTCCAGATGCAACAGGCACCCTAAAGTTATCCCAGAGCCCCAGGCAGCTCCTTGTGCTGGAGGGTCTGTCTGTCCTCCAGGGCTGCCTGTCGTGGCTGTGAGGAGGCTGCTGGATATTACAGCAAGCCAGAGCTCCTCTTGGCCGAGCAAATGCAGTGGGATTCTCTCTTCTCTTTGTGTTTGACCGTCAGCAGTGGAGACTTTGTGCCCCTGAGCTGGGGAAGGCAGAACCCGCCTGCCCTCACGGTCGGCACGGGGTGTTTGGGCTGAGCAGCGGATGGCAGACACCGAGTCAGTCAGAACAGGCAGACGCCAAGTGAAATGAGGTCTCTGAGAGTTCAGCATTTCAGGCTTCCCCGGGTCTCGATGAGGTGTTGAGTGACAAAGTCGCACAGAGGCTCTGCACGTTATTTGTATTTTCCCAGTGTTGAGTGTGGGATAACCTGTTGCTTTCACCTGAAGCACCTTAGCAGGAGCTCTTGGAGGGGAAGACATTGCCACAGGCGAACAGAAAGGACAAAATCTGACACATAATGTGCTTTTGGACACTTTATATCCACTTTATATCCATGTTGGCATCAGGAGAGCCTGCAAGGGTAGGAATAAATTTAAAAGGGATTAGTCTGGCTTTTGTTGCCCAGACTGAGAAAAATGGAGACTGCTACAGGACAGAAYGACCAGTGGAAAAATACATTCTGTGCTATAAAGTTTCTTTAGTTCTGCTAAGCTGAAATATTGTTCCTAACACAGGCAAGAAGGGCCACATTACCCATAAAAACCCAAGGAAATATGAAAACTCTGACAATTGCAAGTGGTGTTTATGTTATGGGTATGTTTAGTTCAGATGCTGACACTGCAAAGATAGGCCTCTATATTAAAAAAATRTAGAGTATTCACAATAATAGCTGTTGTGATGATTGATTTGGCTGTTGCTTTAAGGAGGTAAATGTTGCTGCTTTGCACTAGGAAATTTATCTTGCTTTTGCTAAGTCTTGAGKGTGTGGAAAGCAGAGTCTGGAAACATTGGTTCCAATTAAAAAGACTTTGATTTTCCTTTACTTCTAATAAAGGTATAAATAACTTTAATAATTGAATGTATACTGAATTTATTATGCAGCTATAGTTAGTTGCAGACATTTTTAGCATAGACAGGGCCTTAGAGAATAATAACCCACCACTAATGGAGCAGTGTATTCTTTTGAGAGACATTTCAAATAATTCTTTACGTGAGCAAAGATTTTAGCTTTTTGATTTAAACCATTAGGGTTTAAACCATTAGGGTATCTATGCAGCTTTTTTAAAAATGCATTTTCCTAACTGATACTTAATGTCACATATAATTGCATTTTCCTTAGTTTGTCTAATGTAATTGCTTTTTTTTTTTTTTTTTTTTAAATCTGTAAGTAATGTGTCTTTTTAAAAAGGGAGAGAGAATATGTTGGGAGAGGAAATTAATCTTTGCAGCTTTCTTAATACCTTTCTCAAAAATATTCAGCCAACTAATTTGAACTGTTCAAACCTTGAGCTGTAATGCTGAAAGCTAATTCCTCTTCATTCATAAAGCTATAGCTTGACAAAAAAAGTGCATTTGGAGCTGAGGGTAAGTTTTGGATGTGAATTGAGTGATCTGGTAAAAGTATAACAATTCATTGTGCTAATCTTGCAGTTCCAGCTATTGCAGCTGTTCCAGCTGTGGAGGCCTTTTCCCCTAAGCCTGTATGACAGATGACAGCTAAACACTGCTTGTATGATAAAACTAAACACTGTCTCTGTGCAGTATGTCTCTGCTGGCCTGAGATAGCACTTTGTCATTTCAGTGTCTAATTGGTCTCGCAGCTGCTGAATATGCAATTTACCGTGCAGAGGATGTGAATTTGTTATCCCTGTAGGTGTCTGGGTTATTAGAAAAGTTTGACACYTTTAATAAAATAAAATTGGGTTTTCCATCCGTATCAGCAATAGAGCTAAAAATGAGATTGCTCTGTAGTCCAGTTTCCTTTTTTTTTTTTYCCCCAAGCTGCTTAAGCAGAACTGTTGTTGTTAATAAGAAATCCTTACCTAGAGCCCAACTCTACTCTGGTTTTGCCAGCCTAACTTTGTAGCTACCTGTGGAGTCACTCTGGTTTTACAATGTGAGCAGAGTCTAGCCCTGGGTTTTTGCTCACTCATCCCTTCTTCTTGGCCAAGCACTGAGGAGCAAAAGCTCCTCCAGACCTTGTCTGGCTTATCCTGAAGAAAACAAAGWATTTTGACTGTGCTCATTTTTGAAGCTGTGCTGATTCAAGCTGGAACCTCACTTTCACAGAATCAGAATGGTTTGGGTTTCAAGGGACCTTAAAGATCACCTAGTTCCAATCCCACTGGCACGGGCAGGGATGCCATTCACTGGATCATCTTTAGTCATGCTGAGGTACTTCTCCTCTAAAGGTGTGATACTTGTGTTGATCCACTTCCAGTTTGATGCAGATGTTACATCAGCTCTGCTTGTGACGTAGCTGCCTGCAAGGTGCTGTGCTCAGTGAGAGCCTGGACTCCTCTCTCCTGCTCAGACATTTAGGAAGATTTGGATCTTGCATTTTCTATGATGCTCTCTTAACTGCATTTTCATAATAAATTCTTCTGACAATTTTTACATGTTTCCCCTGTGTTGTGGCTTTTGGTGAAAATATCATGCCTTGTACTGACATGCAGTAGGTAAGTGCTTCCTCCTGTGTTCTTGGGAGTTATAGCAAGATAATGTTGGCAGAACTTTGTGAAATTTATACAAAGCATTCCATGTCTAGTGGCTAGAACAGTATGTCCAGTCACAAGTTTTGATTCTCAGACATTAGCATCACATTGATGTTAAAGGCCTTCACAAAATATTTTTAAAAATTCCATACCATCTGTTCATGTTAGATTTTGAAATTAAACTTATTTGGGATTGGTAAATTTTTGGTCAGTAGTGAGGGATAAAAGATTGATAAAACAGATTGTTGGCCACTGACTGTGGATGGTGTGTTTAAGAAGATGAAAATCTCTTGTGATGCATCTGGCTACCAGTGTGACTGTTCACAGATGATTAATTCTCTTCAGGAAAAAAAAAATGTTTAATTGCTCTATCTTTTTAAGAGGATAAAGACCACTCCAGGGAAAAAGCCTTTCAAATCCAATAATCCTATTCCCGTACTGGTGCTGTGCCAATAAATACTGCACCACTTGCAAGGAAAGATCTGAAGCCTCTGAAATCTTTAATGCAGAGTGTTCCCTCTTTCTCTGCCTGCCCAAGGCCACAGGACACAGCACCTCTGAGCCCCACAGGTGTTCTCTTGAACCAAGAGATGGGTGACAATTTGTTCAATGTGTTTCTGCTGGTGTTTGCATTTCCTCCTCATTCTGCAGTGGTGTTGCCCTGATTGATTTTCGTTGCCCTCTCTGGTGTTTGTAGGCAGCAGCCTACAAACCTCTCCTGAGCCATTCCCAGACATCAGCAAAGTGCTCTGTTATCCCAGCATGGCTTGTGTGAAAGCATCTTTTTGTCAAAAACACTGGGCTTTCTGCCCCTGTTTGTTCTAGATGGGTCTGATCAATGTTTCCATACACTGGAATGTGTACGCTCATGTCTGAGGTCAGCCTTGATGCTGCATTTATCAAAATGTATTTTTATTTCTTCATTCCTGACATGGGAGAGTCTGTGGATCTTGTCTACAACACTTCTTGGCCAGGTGGAAGGAAATTGGACTCATGATGGAGGTCAGAACAAGAGTGTGTTGGAAAGAAAACTGAGCTAATGACCATTTCACTGTGGAGCTGCAGGGACTGACAATTTCAACTCAGCCTAATTGCACACTCTAGAAAAATAGGTAAATAATTTGGTTTTGAGCCATAATCACTTTTATGACTATTTTTTTTTATAATTTCTAGTGCTTCTGTTTTGGATGTGATACGTAAAAGATCAGTGCTCCACAAAAAACAGATAAGATATGAGAAGTCTRAGTGAAAATCTGACGTTGAGGAGAGGGTGGTCTGTGTTGGCAGGCTAAGGGATGAAAGCTGGTGGAGGGAAAATTCAAGTGGGAAGTAAAATACTGTTTTGTTAAAGGTGTGTAGCTTCCAGCTGGACAATTGGAACCCGTTCTCAGTTGCTCAGAAAAGAAGACTGCATAGGCTGCAGGGCCCAAATTCAAYAGGATGGTAAATTCCCTGCCCACTTCCATGCATATGTGTTTGTATGGTATGCCAGCAATCAGGTATGTGCTTGAATAAGTATGTTAATTCACATTCCTAAAGATAGCCATGTGCTTAAGCGCTTTGCTGGATCCTTTTCTTTGCCATCTGCTTGGTACTGGGCTCTGTGCAGGGCTTGCTAGGTCAAAACCTGTGGTCTGTGGTTAATCAGTAATCAGTGGTTATGCAGGGATTAGCCTCTGTGCTTAATGGTTTTTCTGGGCAGCAAAGACTCTTTGAAGAAGAGGAGGAGGAGGAAGAGAGAAGAACGTGTGAGGGAGGGGCTGAATGCACTGTTGAAGTTGGAGGGGAMGTAGAAAAGTTGCCTCCAAGCAGTGCTTGGTTTTCTTGGAGAATGTGTCTGGTTTCTGTGCAGAAAGGTTTAAGAAGGGTCCAGATGCTTGGGATAGGGGACAGGAAGATGAAAATGTGGAAATAGGATGGGCTTCTGTCTGAAAGCAGTGGAAGGAGRACAAGTTTGGCAAAGAGAGATCAGGTTATTGATGGGGAAGGCAAGGACAACCCAGTGATCAAGATACSATCATTTTCTTGCCTGGTTTCTTCACAGTGGCTCATTTTGTCTTTGTGGTAGCAATTCATAACCCAAAGGCTTTGGCTTGCTTTTTATTTCCCTTTTATCTGTACAGCACAGGGTGTTAGGTGTGTTTGAATTATTTTGTGTGGGTCACCGTGGATGCCTGGCATGTGCCCTGAAGATAAGGGAGCTCTTTTATCAGGTCGAGTGCGTACTACTGATAGTCTCTCTGTCATGGGGATCATTAAGATACAAGGGAAAACAACACATGGGAAAGAATCTGAGTCAAATTTGTTTCTTACATCCTGAATTAGATGGGTGGCTCTTAGTTCTGCTCTTGATAACACTTATTCCTCCTCATGCAATGATTCTTTTCATCATACAGTTAATTTATTATGGAAGTCATTTGCTAATAACAAATATTGACAGAGGTAACTATCAAAGGAATAATTTGTATGAAGGTGAGCAGTCTGTGTGATGAGATACTCCTTTGTTTGTGCTTTGCAGTGGGGATTTCACACTCCTCCATCTGCATCTGTGGAATYTGCTGCCAGATAAACTCCTGTCTATTAAGGTGGACTTTAGAGTCTAATCTTCCACTTAGCAGCATCTCTAACTTGCTTGGCTGAGAAAAAACCCCAACAACCACATCTAAAATATGTCCTGAGGGCAGTATTTTTTCCAGCAGAGGGTTTAGTTATAATGGGCAATGTAGAAAATTAATTAAAATTAATAGCAAATGTGACTTGAAAAAGAACTAGCTATGCTAACCTGAATCATTGCTATGGGTGAGCATTTAGGATTGAAATAGCCTAACCCTGGTTTAGTTAGATTCAGARTGAGATCAGCTGACATCTGATCCGGTGCAGAAGGTGAGGCAGCCACTTCTTGTATCTGAAGGGTGGAAACCAGCAGTGACTGGAAGGAGCTTCTCAGAGAGCTCTGGGTAGACTTAAAGACACCTTTGCCATCTCTCCTGGAGATGTATCAGTGCTGGTTATTCTGTCATAAGCCTTGTCTGGGGCGGTTTTTTTGCAGCCAGCTGTGCCAGATGTTTGCAGCTGCTGTCCCCTCCCCAGGATGTTCCTGTTGGCAGCTCCTTGCCCAAGCTATTATTTTATGGTATATTTAGTTATTTTTTATCTTTCCTCACTCTCWGTCTATGCAGAACAATAATCACGTTTTCTTCTTTACCACAGCCTCCATACCCTGCTGTCATTCTAAAAATGCTTCCGTGATGTAAAATCTTTTCCAGTTATATGATGAGAATTAATTCATTCTGACACAGCCATGAAAATCTGATTCAATTCCTTTTTTCGGTRTCTCAGTCACAGTCCTTGATCCTAAATCAGCATGAGTCAGAATTTCTTAGGTTATTATTTCCTCAGAGAGGCTGATTGCAACCCTGTCTCCATATTTAATATCCTTTTTCTGACTGAGGTGGAGCAGAGCAGTGGAGGCTGCAGGAGTTTTGTCTGGAGACTTGTCTGTGGTTCTGGCATGTGATGCCACAGGTGGAAAAGGTGACACTAGAGAACATCCCTCAGCAGTTTTGGTRTTGCAGTTTCCCATCATTGAGGAGCTGAGTCCAAGCTGGCTCTACAACATGAAGATAACTGTAGAAATTATGAAGACTTATTACCCTGGAAACGAAGAAATCTTGGTTCACATGTAGGGATGGGACACAGTGGCTTTATCTATATATGCCAGGACATGAGAATTAGGTAATGAGTTTTAGAACTCTCCATATTGTGCTTAGATCTTCTGCCAAAGCAGATTGCCCTAAGATATTTCACATAGATGGGTTTGGAATTCTTTTGGGTTTAACTATTTAAATGAATAGCTTATCTGAAGTTACTAAATGTACATCAGAATACAAAATAAGTAGGAAATACTCTCTTTGGGGCCCTTATCATTAATTTATTGTCTCCAGTATATCTTTGTCTCTCAAATTTGGTGTCCAGAGGCCAGGACTGCTTGGATTGCACAGGGGTTGGAGTGCTGTCAGTCTGTTCTGTGTTGGGCTGGGCTGGGGCCAGGAGGGGTTTGAAGGCACAAGGAGGCTTCCCTGTTCTTACACTGAGCCTCTGTCAGAAGGAAATCCTGCTCCCACTTGTCTTTGTGCCTCTCCTTGTTCTGGAGGCTGTGCTGAAGGCTGAGCAGGAGCTGCAAGGGCTGCAGGAAGGAGCAGATGAGACCCCTGAGCCAGTCCTGGGGCTTTTGTCACTGCACAAATTCAATGTCCAGCTTCAGGGCTAAGAAAGTATTTCCATATGTTCTATTGATGGCTGCAGTTTCCTTTTGTGTTTCTCTTGGGTTCTTCAAATAGGGCACTTGTAGTTTTAATACCCACTTGGGGGTTTTGCTTGCTGGTTTGTTTCCTACCAGGCTCTATGAATTTTTTTTTAACATGAAAGGAGAAAAACACTGCCCAGAGAGAGATTGGTCCACTATTTTTATAAAGGAAGATTATTTATTAGGCTTTAATTATGCAGGAAAAGTGACAAAGCACAGCCTGGAGAAGAAAGCCTTTACACCCTGGCATGAATACATCAGATCAATCACTTGTGGTTAGCAGGGAGGGACAAAAAGCCATCCTTAGTTTAGTGGTAAAGGGTTCAGGCTCAGATTTCTTATTTTCCTWATTTTCCTTAGATTTCTTATTTTCCTGGGTTTCAGCTCCCCTGGTTGTTGGACTCCTGATGTATTAGAGCAGGCGAACCAAGCTGCTGGTCCATCAGAAGTGCCTCACCTTGGTTTGACTTGTATGCCTTGTGTTTCTGACAGAGTTATCATTTCATGATTTGATTTTATATTGCGCTGCATGTGCCAAAGGCTGCTTTGGGCTGCTGCTGCCCTGTTGGACACGATGGTTATTAATGCTTAGGTGAGTGAACTCCACTTCCCCTAAAATTTCCATGCAGTTCTAGGCTTTATTGGTGAGAAGAATTAGAATAGGATGCTGGCATGCTAAGCAGAATGGGTGGCCTTTGTGAGGCTCATCCATTATTAATCAGCCCTGTAATTTCCCTTAAGTGGCAAGGTGGGATTGCTTTTGCTTTAGGCCCAATTGCATCTTCATGCTAGGAGCAGAGATGAGACCCTCTCGTCTGCATTGTTGTGAATTACCCATCTGGGAAATGAGAGTGCTGTAGGTTGGTGATGCTGCCTGGGAGCTCGCTTGTGACACAGAGACACAATCACATGCTGAATAAGCAAGAAATTAATTCCTCCTTCCCTTCCTCCTTTCCCCATAAGAGAGGGGTTTGTTTTTGCTGGAGCTTTGCCTGTGTAAAGRCTGCAGTGTGGAGTCAGTGTTTGCTGTCACACTTAACCTTTGGCATGTCAGGAAGMAGCTTATGGTGGAGACCAAAAGCTTTTTCTGGTGGTGGTAGCTGAGCGTGGATGGGACCTGAGGGAACCAACCAGTCCCACMTGAAAACACTGGAAAACAAACTCCTCACAGGTGAGAAAACTGTAGGACATTGATTTAGTACAGCCTAATAGTTGAGCTTCAAATGCCTCATAATGGAGAACAAATCAGTATACTCTTAGCTGAAAACAGAGTGATAGCATAACAAACGTAACCCTGTTGAACTCCAGGCAGCATAAATCACTTATAAATCAAAAGCATTATAAAAAAAACCCTGATGATTCACTGCTGAACTCTGTTTTACAGTCTGAAACGTGCTATGTTTTGCTCTCACAAAGGCATTTCCTTTAATCGAAGTTGTTGCAATTAGAGGGAGTGGTAATGAGCCAGAAGGCAGCTGAGTGATGCTGCCTTTTGAGGATCTCTACAGCTGCCATTTCCATGGTGTGAATAGTGATGCTTGGTGTTGGCGGAGAAGCTCCCGTGGATCAGTGCTCCAGAAATTGGAAATGTTGTGTTTTATAATACACCCCCATTCCCCCAAACCTACCATGTTGTTGAATTCCATCCACTTAAAACAGAGCCTATGTTTAACAATAATTTAAATCATTATCCTGCCTGTCAGCTCGGAGTTAAGGGGCTATGCAACTGCGATTCTCTGTTTAGAAACTGCCTGGAATAATAACTTTCAGATGTCTCAAATATGCACCACTTATCTATAACATCTAAATACAAATGTCTCCCCGCYGAGCAAGCCCAACACTGTTTACCTATCGTGTCCAAACCATTCCAGAAGGTTTGCTTGGCGTGGAGCGGAAGGCCCTATATCCGCAGCTCCGACAGCACTGTCAGYGTAATGTTTTCCAACTCCTCCTCACCCTTAGGTGATTGCAAAGAAAGAAATTGCCTGAAGCTGGGGGTGACAAATGAAGAATGTCCCTGCGTGTGCATCCTCCTTTCCTCCCCCCGTTCCAAGGGTAAAAGTGCACTGGGAGGCAGCCCCGTGCTCCTGCAGACGGGATGATGCTCACGCTGTTGGGTCCCTGCCAGCTGCTATGAGATGATCCAAATGCTGAATCCCACGTGCCCCGGGCGCGCTGGGGCCRAGCAGAGCCGAGGTGCTGTCGCCAGCTTGGGGGCCCCGGGCTCTTTCTCCGCGTGCAGACCTCGGTGGGACCTGTCAAGTCTCATTGAACATCAGGCTATGCAATGGGCTTGCGCCGTATGCTCGCCCCGAGYCACGGCGTGCCGGGGCCGTGCACCACAGCTGGAGCTGCTGTGCTGGCTGTGGGCACCCAGCGTGTCCCTCCAGGAGCTGTGGGATAATGGGCTGTGGTGTGGGGCTGCCCCAGCAACTCTTGAGCATGGAAAACTGAAAAATCCTTCCTTTGCTGTGTCTGACTTGTGAGTTAACATTGGGAAACTCTTGGGGCTTCCRGGGGCTCTCTCAAAGGTGTGGGGTGTCTCAAAGGAGAGGGGAGCTCCATCCCCATAGCTGGCATTAGGTACCAAAGACCTCTCCCCAGTGTTCTGCAACCGAATGGATTGCACTGGATGGCTTCCAAATTTCCTAATACATCCCAAAGAGCCCCACRTAGCGCTTGGGCTTTATTTCTCTTGGGCACACAGAGCACCCTTAGCTGTTGTGCCCTGTCCTGATACRGTGAGCGAAGGTTAAATAAGGAGAAATGAGAAACTTTTATTGCATTTTTGCATCACTTTGGTCCCYAGGTGAAGACTGAGTCACAGCTCTTGTTCATATATCAGGTCTGTGCAAATGTTACCGACATTTTTTTGGGGCTCTTATCCCTTTGTTCTCAGTTAACTCCTGCCTTCTTGTGCCCAGCTCCTGCAACACTGCTGCTGTTCTCATGCCACACAACAGAAGGTTTTTTGAAATTGAGCATTGAAAATTGCTTTTATTTCRTTAAATTTTTACAGAAAGTATGAAAGTTACACTTTTAGCAGGGGCCACAGTTCGTACCAAATTGTTTTATAAGGCTATGGTTAYAGAAGCATGCCTTCCCCCTTGGCCTCTTAGGAGAGCAGTTAGCRTGGTGTCCCCTCCACAGCCATCCAGGGCTGCCACAAAGGAACTGCTTATCTGCTGCCTCTGCACTCAGGTTGAGCCCACAATTGTGTTTTTAAGAATAGCTGCGATTAGTGAAGTGTGCARTGGCTGAGCACAAAGCATGGCTTCTTCCTCCTTTTTCTCTTTTTAATGCAGGCTTCCTTGTAGGGATGTGGCTTGGAGAGGAATCCTTTATAGTTTGCTCTCAGCCTGCTTAGGAAACCAGACTGGTGAGGCACAGCTGCCTCCATGCTCATGGGTATTCAGACCAATGTACTTGATTGGAATGCCCAAGATGTGTTTCTGTTCTTCCTTCATCTGTGTGGATATAGTAAGCCAGGTTCTATAAGGTGTAGTTTTTCTGGACAGGGCATGTGGCTTGGTGCCYGTTCAGCTTGCTGGAACGGCCAGCAGCCAGGTGCTGTGGTGATGGGGGAGAAGCTTTCTTTGGGGGAGCTTGTGGCTCTGCCATACTCAGGAAATGAGCTGCTCTGAGGTCACCATCCCTTTAGGCATCCTCCCACTCTGAATGGTTGGGGGTTCTCTCGTTATGGGCCTGTCCTCCCATACACAGCTTCACATTGAGATGGGAATGACAGCAGCCTGCAGGATCCATGGGCTCTCCATCCACAAGCTGGCTCCTCCTGCGTGCTCTTCCACTCCTCACTGATCCTCCCATCATCACTCATACCAGAGCTCCTGGAGCAAGGTAGCACAGTAGAAAAATTCTGTATGTTTAATCCATCTGCGCTGCAGGTGTGTGGCAGTGAAACAGAACATCACATTTACCAGTCCCTCTCTGATACTGGTTTGCAGCTTGGCCATGGATGCAGAAAAATAATTTACAGGCACTGGAGCTGCCTTTGTAGTGTTTGCTGCTCTAAATTTGTGTGGGGTGTTTGCTGCCCGGACRGAGAGAAGGCTGTGATAGCGATCCTGGCGTCTCAGGCGTCTCCAGTGAGAACTGACCAGTGACGTGTTTCGTCCTCAGCGGCATCCCGAGGTGACACGGCAGAATGACAGATGGTGTTGGGCTGCACAAGAAGCATTGCTGGCACAAGGGGTATAAACAGCAAGTGTGAACCCACGTGATCGGGTYTGATCAGTCTCTGCAAGGAGCCATGGCCAAAGCTGAATTGAGTCTCAGCTCCTCCAAAACCCCCAGTGCTCTCTGATCTGCTGTTTCGATTACCTGAACCCATTTTAAATGCTAGCTCGAGCGTCAAGCCCTTGCATTTCCATTTAGCTGTTCAARGAAAACAATTTTAATAGCTACCCAGCTATTCATCAGGATTAGGCCCTCCTGGAGTAATTTGGATAGCAYGCAGGCTAAGTGCGGTGTGATCTGAGCTTAACTTGGAACATCCAGAGGCACCAAAAAMCATTTGCTTCTGTAACTGAAGAGCGCTCCTCAGCCCCCGCTCCTCATACCACTGTCCATGTCCAGGACCAGAAGAGGAGGGGCTGGGGGACAGCCCACTCTCCTGTTATTCCTGGCCCTGAGAGAAACTGGGAGAAGCAGAAATATCAGCCGGAAGCATGCACTTTTGGAGCTCCCACCCACAAGTCGATGTGAGCGCAGAGGAGAAAAACACCYGTGTGCTGAGGTGCTCACCCATCTCCCCCACAGGGTGCATCCTGCCTGCCCTGGCATTGTGGCCGCCCAAGAGACCTCTGGAATTCCAAGGGAGCAAGAGCAGTTAATTTGTTCGGTATTTATTGTCTAAGTTTAGATAGCTAGTATACTGCTGTGCCAAGTGCTGAGGGGAACATTCCTTTTTCCACGTTGTATGTTCCTTGGAGTGACCCTTGCTGAGCTGCCAGTGCCCAGCCAGGCAGCCSTGAGCAGGGCTTCACATTGGCGCTGAAGATGTTGTTTTGCTGGTGGCTTCAAGACTTGGGAATGTACATGGGTTTTCTCTCGTGTCCACATATGCAGACATCAAGAAGTTTTGCTTACCTAATGTCCCGTATGTAGTGAGAAAATGCTACAAAATGTTCTTTAGAATYTTTAAAAATTAAGTTGAACAGATTAGGGTTGCTTTCATGTTGTTGCTGCTGGCTGGCTTTTTCCTATCCAGACTTCATCAAGATTTCTGTGAGATGCTGAGGGACTCAAAAAMTTTGAACATTTAACGGCTGTGATGGTGGGGACCTGTCAAGGGTGGTGCTGGCTGCTTTCTGTGTAATTGCTGAGATCTGAATGTGGGAGCTGGRAATCCCTTAAGAATCTGGTCTCTCTAAGCACTTTGACCCTTTGGATTGGCTGTGGAGGCTCCTGGGACAGCAAAATTTATGTAAGACATTTTGCAGTGTCATCTTTTTTTTTTTCAGTTTTAGGAAGTGATGAGGCTGGATGGAGTTCAGAGGGTGAAAGGAATGGTTGTGTTGCATTTGAAAACTSCTGCTCCTTGTTCCTGAGGCTTGCTGCTTGCTTTACAAGGGGAGGCAGGAGAGTATCTGCTTTCTGTCTGGTAGGGCAGTCACTGTTTTATTCACAGAATGGTCTGAATTAAGATAAATTACTCAGTCTTGTAGAAATCATGATGGTGAGACAAAGCCCTCTGACTAGCTGAAAATAATGGCTTTTTGAAGCACTCTATAAATTTTTACAGAGCTTTCTCTTTTTGTGTATAATATATATGTATGTGTGTAAATATAAAAATAAACAAAATACTTGAAACACTGCACAAAGATTAGAAATCTTCCAGACTTTCACCATTTCCATAAAAAATAAGGGAAAGTAATGTATTAAATTGTTTGCACTTTTTTTCAGTTGTCTAGATAGTGCTATACTGAAATAACACAGTGCCTCCAGCTGTAAAAGGAATTCACCTAGGACTGCAGATCAGATGCAGACAGCAAGGAGGAATTATTGAAAAACTTCAGAAAATGGTGAGAGGAAGTATCCACTCTTCACTGTCCACCTGGGCATTACATCTCAGAAGAGATGATGCAGCAGAAAGGGACTGTCAGTTGTCCCAACTGCTTAGTCCATAAAAGAGAGGCGGAGGACGGCTGGAACCTTCAGCATATCCAGAAAATAAAAATAAGACTGGAGAATGGGCCTCATCTCTGCGTCTCTGAAAAACAGAGAATTGCTGTGTTGAAAGTGAAAACTGTGAAGGAAGAAGTTTAGCTCTAATAGGTTATGTACTTAAAGTACTTTAGGGATCTGAAAAAAAGGAGAAGAGGGAATTTGTTGTTGTTTCTGTTGTCTTGGGACTGTTCCTCTGGTGCTGTGCTTTSCTGTGTTGCACAACAAGCACAAGCAGCAGTAGGGGGAAGTGTGGCRAGTCTCTTGGACACTTAAATATCTCTTGATTCCTCCCTTTGGACATGCATTGGCATGTTCTTSTGATTCTTTCCTTCTTCTCCCCACCTCCTCGGGAAGAGAGATACCCAGCACTGCCAGGAGAGCTGGACAGAGATGGAACCATATGGAAATATTTAGGCTTTCCTCTGAGTGGCTTTTAGAGCAGGAGCAAGTGTGAAGACAAATATCTTRCAATGTCCTCCCTTCACCCTGCTCACCGTCAGGCATGGGATGAAACCTTTCCAGCTGAACACATGCAATGTAGGGAGTAAAAATCAGAGCAGGGCTTGATGTGCTTGAATTTTAGGCATCCTGGAGTCTTGTGGATTATAGCTACTCTGTTTATTTTTAAGGTGGGCAGAAGATTCAGCCCTATAACTCTGCCTGCCAGCATGAAGTCCATSACCTATTGTTAAATGAACTAGCAGGAGAACATTCAGGTACGATCGCAGCAGAGCCTTGTGTTGGGAAGCACATTGGCAGTGTTGCAGTGTAGCAGAGTGGATGCCCTTAATGAAGAAGCACTTCAAAGCTATGCYAAGGGCCTCCTTCTCTGCCTGTGCTTAGTGCTTTGTGTTTCTCTTTGGGGAGCCAGGAGAYACCTCTGCTGAAAGCTGAGGCTCAGGTCTGAATGTGTGAGTGCTGGACATGAAGTCTCTGAGGATTTTACTTAACCACTGGATGGCGATGACAAATTTGGCCACTGTGGAAACTTCAAAGCACGRAGCTGGCTGAGGAGGGAGAGCTGATCCCAGCATTTTCTCCAAAAGCAGGAACTAAGAGTCCCCTGCAGCCCTGGGAAGGCTCACAGTTGTGTTGAAAGCCCTTCATGCTCAGCCTCAGGAAGGCTGCTGAAACAGCAAGGACGGGGTGCATTGTGACTGTCACTTGTGGATTGTCAGGGACTGTGCAGACTACAATAGATTTATTTAAAGTTTCAGAGGCTGTGTTTCCCATTTAAAACTACAGATTTCCAGGAGAAGGTCAGCTGCYGGCCACCTTCTCCCCAGAGGAATGCTTAAAAGGGCTTTTTCTCCCTTTTAACGGCTAAAGCCTTTCAACATTTAGCAAGGCAAGTGTGGGATCTGTCACTGAGGGCTGCAGRACCTCACTCCCTGCAGACACTGCAGGGTATTCACAGCATCACAAGCTGCTTGCAGGAGGASAACTCAAGTCACAGATCACAGTGATTAAAAGACCTCTTGAAGGCTCTTTGGGGCGAACAAGGGACAGCAATAGAAACTGGGGAGCCTGACTTTCTGCCCCTTATTCTCAAGCACAATTACATCGCACCCTGTTCACGTAGTGCAGTGGTGACTATAGATGTAGTYGGAGGGAAGCTTGGGGCAGGGGTGGGATCAGGAGGAGTGAGASACATGAGACTGGGATGGGTTGGAGACAGATGATTGTGGGTATGGAGAGCAGGAAACCTTGACAGCAAAAGCAGAAGTAGAARCACCATCAAAAGGGCCATTACAGAAAACACTCATTTTGCCTGTTTTGGAGAATCCATATATTTTGTTAGAGCACCCWCACAGGACAACCTGCCCAGTGATTGTAATCTGAAATCCTGTTGTCTAACATGTTTTTGGCTGTTAACGTTTTCCAATCTATTGTGTAAACAGCTTCTATTTTAACATTTTGGCAAACTGCTTCCTGGGAAAAGCCTGATCCCTCTGCCACTCCTCCAGGGTCCTATTGTCCGGGGTCTTTTTTTTTTCCCTTCCTGTTTCACATGAACGTGCAGAGCTTTGACAATTGCACTTTGTAATCTTGAAATGTGAATGCTTTCCAAGTCTGGAAGGAGCCTCTCAGTTTTTGAGATTGACCTTTGATTTCCAGTGACAGCCAGGATGKATTTCTGCAATTTTTTGTGTTGCCCAGGGCCTGACATTGACTAATAGGACTGGATATTCAGCAGGAATGTCAGGAAGCCTTCAATGATGAGATTTATTCAGGCTGTCCATGCATAGTTTCAAAACTGTAGGGCTGAGTTCCTGTTTGGGGTGAAGGGAGCAGTGTTACAACAGGGGTGAACTCAGAACATTGCTCCTGCTTTCTTTCCACACCCCTCCAGATCTGTCTGATCAACAGCAAGCAGTCTGTGCTGCTTCAGCTACTGCARTAAGGACACGTAGAATCACATGGTTTTCTGTTGAAGACCAGCAGCAATCCCTTTGCATTTGCCTTTTGTTTATCTTTCTTAAGAAAACAGTGGATTCTGCTTAGTTTTACTGAAATAGCCCATTGCTGACTGGAAATTACTATCTATAAAAAATAAAAATGTAGCAAAATGTAGGTCACTGTGTTTGGAAAGGTTTCTGCAGAGCTTCTGCACTGACTAAACACAGGGACACATGTGGGAGACAACTCGTAGGAAGCGGGGCGCATCTGTAAAAGCAATTTTACGTTCTGGTTATGTCTTTTTGGCCTACTGGGGTTGCCACCAGCATCCTTGTGACCTGCTCCTTTTGCCCCTGGGTGCTTGGGAAGGCATCAGAGACCATCACGACTCTGCTGCAGGCACAGATTCTTCAGGGCACCCCAGGGGTTGGCTGTGCCCCTCAAAAGGAAGGGTGCCAAGTGCCCATGCCATGCACGGTGGGGGACTCTGCATGGGCCAGATTTGTCTTGGTGCAGCTTCATCTTTTTCAGCAGAGCAGATGAGGGCTGCCTGGGAGAGCAGAGGGGACTCTACAGTTAGTCAAGAGATCTCTGAAGCCATCTGCAAATGCAGATAAATGGAATAACCAGACCCTCACACAGACCTTGTCCAGAGAGCACTGAGGATGCAGTAGGACCTGGTAACATTGGAGTTCCTACTTTAAAATTCTTCATTCAAATCTCTAGCTGTCCCTGASCACAACCTCACATGACTAAAACAAAATTGATTTTTAATAGTTGATTCATTCTTTCCTCTTTTCTATGTCTAGGGCAGAGGGAGTRAATTAAACATTTTTTTTTYCCCCTCCTATTTGCCAGTTAATGTTTTCATTTAACCAGCACTGGCTGTAACTAGAGGACAGTTTGATTTTTATTTATATGTAGTGAAACATTGTATGTGAAAACAGTCCTTGTTTATGTTAAGTTTTGTAAAAAGACTATTATTATTTTTTACAAAACACAGGTTTTGCTCTGATTGTTTTCAATCCAGGATTGCTTTGAACCAGCCACTCACCCTCCTTTGTCCTTAAGGGCACCGCARTGGATTTCACAGGAGTTGAAAATCACATTTCCATCACTTTAGGTACTTTCAGCATCCATTAGGGTCCCTAGTGTGGCTCTTCCTTTGCACAGCAGCTGATGTGTGAAATTCATGTTTTCCCTTCTGCCCCCTCTGTATTACCTGGCAGGCAGTGGATGGGCTGCAGATGCTGCTCCAGGAGAGAGGGTGTCCTGACCTTCTCCTTTCTTTACAAGCTCTGGCACTGGGCATCATCCYGGCCTGGAGATCATCCCCAGCACAGGAACCAGCCTTGAAGGCTCCCTAGTCCCTCCAAAGGAAGGTCACTGCTAAAGGCTCAGCAAGCATTTATTTGGATTTTTAAATGTCCCTTTGGGCCCCTTAGATCAGAATCTGACTCTGGTTCAGGCAAAAGAAATAACAAGCAGCTGCCTCTCCAACATTCAAAGCAATGTATTTTAAACTGATTTCAAAATAAAGACATTCAGCTGACAATTCGTTTGGGCATAAACAAACAGGCACCAAAGAAAGATCCTCAGAGAAATTTAGCTGCTGAATCCTTGACCTCCAAAGGACCCCTAAATATAGTATTGTATGCAATGTGCCTCTTCTTGTGGGTGAGATATTAAGAGCTTATTTATTTATTAGAAAGTGGTTTACAGTGTAAGTAAATTAGTGAGTTCCAAGGTCCTCTCTCAGCTGCCAGATGCTGGGAGGATGTTTATGGCCAYTGTAAATAATTTCATAGCTTAATACAAACACATTTTTAGAAATCAAGGGCTGATGACTACATGTTTATAGTGCAGTCGAGGATTTATCCATTCCTTCAGAATATGAGAAAGAAAACAAACAGTATTTCAGTTATTTTAAAAATCCATAAAAAAGAAAAGCCCCAAAGGTATCCTTCATTCACGGTGCTGTGGGCTCAAGTCTGCGTCACCTTTGCTGAGCTCTTCCAAGTCTGACCAAGTGAGAGAGATCAGGAAATGCTCAGCTTCTATCAGGACCCAACCCATGCATTCTGGACACTGTGAAGGTTGGGGTTGCAACAGCACAGACAAGTTTTCCCTGCACTGAATGTGCAGATCAATTTGCTGCTGCTGAGTGACCTTTCCCAAGGTCAGCTTTAAATGACAGAAATCAGATCCTTCCCAGTCAGCGCAGCAGCCAGATGGAGCAGCACGAGAGATTTGCTTTATGTTGTGACTAAAAAGTAGTAATTCTCCAGCCCCTTTGGGTAYTGGCAGAAGGGTGGCTCCAGAGGGAAACCTGCTTCCCAGACGTAGGACACAGAATGAAAATGGGGCTGGAGGGAATTTCCTTTTCGAGGCATGTGTGCAGCGAGGAATTAGAAATGGGCAAGGTGACGTCAGAGCGTATGTGGGATGCTTGGTAGGATTTTTGTGAGAAGTCTCAGTGCCTTGGGGAGGGATGGGCAGAAATGAAGTATTACAGATGCTTCATTTGAGCTTTAAGTCTATTTTCAGCCTTTGTGTGGATGGCAGCGGAGAGCCTGAAAATATCAGGAGAAGCTGTGGGCTGCTCGTGTCGTGGTGCCTTGTGGTAGCTGCATGTTCCCGTGCTGTGCTCTCCATAGCAACATATTTTCAATGTAAAACCACAGAACCAGCTGAATAGTTATGAGCATTTACACTGCCATGTGCATGGGGAAAACTGATGATGATGCTGCTGAGCTGCTGCAAGGCAGAAATGGTCCTTGCTTTAAATTGCAGCCTAAGCTGTGCTTTCGGCCTARGGTTGAAATGAAGTTTGATGATGGAAGGTGCTTAGGCACATGYATTCACAGATGCTTTGTTCTTTTTWGGGAAAAAGTGACCCTTTTTCAATTATCCAAGAAGTTCTGGGTGCAGGAGAGTGCCCTGGATCTACAACAGGGCAGAGTTAGAAGGCTTGACACAATGAAGTTTGCCTGGGCTAGTGGTGACAGTGCTAACTACAATTAATTTAGGGGAAAATCCCTTTTCTTGCAGTTTTGAGAAAACAGTCAATCCCAGTGCAGCACTGCCTCAGATCTGGCAGGCTGAGGTTTGGGTGCTTGCATTGCAGCAGTGTCAATTCTTTGCAGTGAGTGTTGTTTGGCACCATCCTGATCCTTTTCCTTGATGGTGCTGGATTGCCCAGCCTTGGATTCAGCTGTGGGGGCAGGCAAGGCATGGCCGTGGGCATGGCACCGGGATGGCCAGGGAGGAGAACGGATGGAGCCTGCAGGGCTCACTGCTGATCCTGGCTGTTCCTGGTTTCCTTGTTCCTTGAATCATTCCCCCCTGCCAGTTTCTGGGAGCAGCAATGTGTGAGCTGGTCGTGGCTGTCAGGTGTTTTGGCAGGTACCACAGTGGCAGAGTAGCTGTTGTCACAGGAGCTGGCTCCCGGCTCTGCCTGCAGCTGCCCACGGAGAGGCAAAYTCAGCAGGATGGCAAACGGGCACAGAGACAGTGACAGCGTTTGACACGCCTTTGCTGAGTGKCAGGCAGTGCTGGGGAACAAGGCTGCTGACCTGGAAAACAAGCCAAGATTAAGAAATGTCAAATTTCTGGGGAGAAGAGGGTTTCCCAGAGGGCTGAGAGGTGGAGAAAGTAGACTCTGGAGGTTACTTTGGGATGGCTTATTTCAAATGGACCATGAACCCTGACATAGCATTGGTGCCTCTGGGAAGGGCCATCCTGACACACAGAACGGGACTCTGGGGCATGGGCAGCTCAGGATGACAGGGATGTAGAGATGGCCCTCCTCCTGGGGAGAGAGCTGAAGGATGATGCCCTTCAGTCACAGCCCTTAGGGAGCTCCTGGAAGGGTTAGTGTAGCCATGGGCAGGGTGAGGCTTTTTGTTGTAGATGTAAAAGTGAGCCCAGCAGCCATGCTGTTACTTGTTTCCTTACCAAATTACATCTCCTTCATGTTGCTCACAAATTTTCGAAGTACTGCAAAACTCATGTGGGAAAGAACTGGCATTGTCTGAGTCCTTGAGAGCTCTGGTGACCGCAGCAGCTTCGACAGACCTGAGTGAAATGTTTCTGGCAGGACAAATCACCGAAATGCAGTGGGTAGCAAAGTTGTCATTTGTCACCATTCCTGCAGATCTGTGCCATGGTGGCAGTCCCTGTTTTCTTCTGTGCAGACAGGGCAGTTTTTCTGCTGGGGCAGCTCTTCCATCTGAGAGGCAGCTGAYGAGACAGAGCCGAGGTGGCAGTGCYGGAGGGCAGAGCTGGCAGCACGGGGTGACCCTCACCCCTCCCCAGCAGGATGCAGCACCCTGGATGCACTGGACAGCCAGAGTGGGGGATCTAGGCTTAGTTTCAGGAAATCTCCTTTGCTGTTGTGTCCACTGGCACAATGCAAGGGGACAGATGGAAAGTGGAGTTTAGCRAAGAATTTTCTTGTTGTGTGGAATGTGGTCTTTAAACCTTACCTTGTGCTGATKTGGGACTGCTGATCTGCTTATATGTGCATCCTATTCTCTTCAGTGTGATATAAATACTCGTTTGGATGAAGTTTAAGTTCTGTCATGATATGGAACAAACCTAAACAYGTACAGAACTTTTCTGAATTGGTGCAGACAGCAGTAATTGTCCTATTTTAAAGCAAGCTCATCAAACAAGGCCTTGATTTACTGCTTCCATGCACAGCTGTGAGGGTACACCCTGCAAACTCCACCAGCTCTGGAACAGGAGTGGGGTGGATGGGGTGGAATGGCTGTACTGTCATTTTGTACATGTGGAAAATGAGTCAGAAAATTTCTGAGAGCTGCTTGATGCTGGATTGTGGGTGGAAATTCTCCAAGAAAGAAATATTAAAAGGAATTAAAACAAATAAAATATTCTGGATAAATAGCACTACGTGCATTCTTTCAGATATATGTTTGTTGGATCTTTAGATGAGGAACCAGCTTGGCAGAGGAGAGATAYCTGTAAACTTAGTTAGTCATGGTTGAAAAATTGGAATACTTTTAGCAAACTCTAGCTGTTTTCTTTCACTATTTTCAAAATTCTATATTTCAATGTTGAGTCTTGAAATAACATTTTAATCTTGAAAAATCACTGGCAACAGTGATTTCCAAACAAGCCCCAGAAACCAACTGGAGAAGCTCTTAGTCCGATATTCATTTGCTTTTTTAAAAGGAAGTAAGAGAAACTGAACACACTGTTCCAGAAATACTTTATCTTTACAATTAATTTTATTTTCTCTTCAGGGAGGATACGAAAATATTATGTATTATTACTGCATTTCACAGGTTGCATCTTTACTAGAAAATGTGCTTTTAGCTCTGGTAGTTGAGTTAGAAGCAAAATCCTTGTGGTGTCCAGGCTGTTTATCATCCAGCAGYGCTTTTCTGAACCAAACAGGACTGCAGCAAGCCCAGGTTCCTGGGATTCCTTAGGAAYTGAATCTTCCCCCAATGGCATTAAATGAGTTCAATCAGCAATGGTGCTGGGTAAAAGGCTGGCCCTTGGAGAGACCCTGGCATGTAGGAGGTGGTTGTTGATGGGTTGGGTTCTCCCTCTGCAGCTGTTTGGGAAGCCATCAGTGCTGGCTGGAGCCCATCACTGGGAAATGTGGGCAGAGGCTGCAGAAGGAGCCATCGTCTCCAGGAAAGCACAGGGCTAAATGGAAGTGAGTGAAAAAGAATAAATGCAAGGAGGGAGGGTGATAAACRGGAAGGAGGCAGAAAGGGCTTGTTTTGAAGAAAATTGCTGTCAGGTGACTCAGGGGGTGAGGGAATGTGTCTGATGCAGCTTGGAAATTGGCTGTGAGCRCTGAGATGCTATGGAAACGTTTGCACAGAAATGTAAGGAGGTTTGGAAATAGGATTGTGGGAGGGCCCATGGCAATCTGCAGCAGAGTACATGGAGATGAAGCTGAGGGGTTAACACTGCATACAATTGTGAACTTACCTGAATGGGTGAGGTAAGAGGGTCAAAATTCCTAGGAGGAAAAGATGATAAAAGGAATGAGTGTGCCAGGAACAAGGAATAGAGTCACTGGCTATGAGTTAATAACTTTATCTCTATAAAGTTATTAGACAATCAGGACTTGCCCTAATTGCCCTAAATGCCTATTAAGAAGGTTAAAAAAAAATCCAGAACTTTTCTACAGAGAAATTTACATCTTAAGGATCAGGAAATATCAGATGAAGTGACAGTTAACAGTCTCCTGGGAGAATTAAGTCTATTACAGGTAATTAAAACAAGTAAAAAAARGCTTTCCAGCTGTAGAAAGAATCAAAGCAAATGGAAGGAAAAGGTGGTTCACCCTACAGAGAGAGGAAGGACTGAGATTAAAATAATATTAGTATCACCCTAAAAGTGATGATTGCTTTGCTGTGGTTTCTGAGAGGGTAATAATAGTTGATCACAGAGTCTAGGAGGCCTGGGGCAATGGKGGTGAAAATCATTGATTGGGGTGGGAGTAAAATTCCGAGACTTCATACATGAGTGGGAGATGGATTAAGGAATAAATAACAGGATCTGGGTTGCCTCCACAAAACCCAAGGCATGCCATTACTGCTCAAACCAAATTTCTCTGACTTTACAGGGAGATAGAAAACACATGAACACAATAGAGGGAATTGGACCAGGAGGGGCCARTATCCAGAGGTGGCTGTGGCAGTGGATAAAAACATCTTCAACGTGAAGGATGTTTGTCAGTCTTCAAAACTGCTGGCTGGGGAGGATGAATTTACCCCAAATGAAAAGYCTGAATGCAACTCAAAATGTGTTGTTGGTAACACAGATGTTTCCAGTACCCTGCAGACTCTCTGAGCATCAGCTTTTGTGGAAAAGAAAACAAATGYGTAACTGTAAACAGATATGGAAGTTCGTTCATAATCTACTGTCAGACTCTTTCAGAACATTCATATTTTCTAAGGAGAACAGTAATTTATTTCAATTTTATGAGGCTAGTTATGCTCTTTGTGCTGTTTCACATGTGCAAATCAATTTGACATGCTTACAGATGTTAGGCAGAATTGTATGAATATTTGTTATAAACCGGACTGGTTCAGAGCACTTTATTAGATAATACATGCCCCAAAACTACAATTTATCAGTCTGTGTATTAGACTGTATGCTTTCTTTCCTTMGATTTTGTTGAAGAATATGCAGATGATCAATTCAATTACTAAGCTGGCCTGGGAACTGCAGTTTCCCACTCTGACTTAAAAACAGCCTCAATTCTCTAAAGCTCAGAGATTTTTATTTTCCCTTTCTGAATATTTTAACTTGGGAACTGGCAGCACATGAACTCACATTCTTTTAGAATCCAGATTCATTTGCCTTTTTTTTTTTCAATTTATTTTGCTATGATATTTTGTCTGTGCCATTGGTGCAACACTGACAATCCAGAAATCTGTGACAGTCACAGCAAACCAAGGTTCATATTTGTATTCATAGAAAAGTACTCTGATCCCAGAGTTTCCTGCATTCATTTGGCAGGGCACCAGCTGCCTGATGGTATAGAAACACCATTCCCTCAAAGCAGGATTTGGTGCTAAATGGCCACGGGAAGCCACCAGATCTGCACAATAAATTTATCAAACACCTAGCAGTCAGTAACAGCTAAAAGACTAGGTTTATTCTCTTCCATCCCATGTTTTATCACTTCTCCAGAACTGAGTCATGCAAACCAAATAGTTTTAGTGCTCAATCTCTCCCAAAATGCCTGTAAAAAAAAATGCTGATTTTTATCCAAGCAATGCAAACACGAAGCTAGCATGAGTCCAGGGAGATGAACTTAAGCACTGTTGATTTCCACTCATTTCTGTTAAAGTGGCAGATGTTTGTAGCCTTGMAATTGGTTCCACAGGGTCAATGATCTGCTTTCTTTTGTAACCCAGCTTTAAAATCTGGTGACAATTTTTAGTGTAAATATGAATTATTTCTCCCACATAAGAACTTTGGCTTTGGACTCTGTAACCCTTGGCTTGAGCTTTGACTTCTGCCCCTCGGTTAKTGTAGAAATTCTCTTAAATGCTTCYGTCAGTACTGGAATAAACATCTGAGTGTCTTGACAGAAAGATGATTACRACTCTGTTGGTCACAGGCAACAAATGGACTCAGGTGATTTAAATATCTGCCACTCCTGTGATAAAAATGGCTGATATGAAATACCAGGTAATTTGCCTCCCAGATTGCAATAGGCAGGAAGCCAATATTTGCACATAGCAATTAACTCCTGCTTGAACCACGTCAATGCACGTGAAATGTGTGCTTGCCCTCCACTGATCGTGTGGAAATACCAAATTGGTGTGCTGGGGAAGGAGAAATTCTGGAACAGTGGATTCCATGCTGGCCACTGGGATCCATAGTGGATGAGGAATCCCAAGTAGGTTGAATTTTGAGGTGAGAAGAGAAACCTGCACACAGAAGCATAGGAGCAGCAGCTAGAGAATAATGCRTTGATAAAGAATTAGGAAATGAGAGGGTGTACCATGGAAAATGGAGTGGTTTTGTTGTGTACTGAGTTAAACCCTCAGGGGCTTCRCTTAAGAGCTCTGCCAGAGGAGCCATCTATCCCCCTGGACTGCTCAACCCATCCCACAATTTCCAGGTTATAAAATAAGAACATTAATTCTTCCTGCCTGCCACTCACCTTTTATATATCCTTTCTGTTTACTCGGTGAGGAGTGTCTTCTGCTGCAARGCCTGGCAGCTGGGTTCTGAGCTCAGATGCTGTTTGCCCCAGAGCAGATTTTACTGCCTCTTAAAGAGCAGCCTGGCATCTTAYATAAATAGCTGGTACAAGTGGTATTGTCTGTTGGCTGTAGTTTTGCAAAGAGAGGAGCCAGAGCAGTGAGAGCAAAAGGAAGCAGCTCCATTTGAAATGGGATATTTATACTGTCAATGAAGTAGTGAAATGCACATAGCAAGATACTCTATAAGTGGATATTAACTGATGTCCTAGATTTGATGTGGGTGTTTTCAAGAAGGAATGGTTGATTAGAGGCAGTAACTCAGGCAGTTTGATTTTTCAGTTRTTCATAAAGAGAAATCCACTTTGTAGAAGTGAATTCCTAAGTATATGGCAAAAGAGGTTTTTAGTCTGAATCATTCCTTTGAGRGATTTTAAACATTTGCCTCCCACATGCTACAATAATGCTCTGCAAGTGGTTTCATTGTATGGTCCGAGAAGCTGCATTCTGGCGCCTGATGGTTTATGAGAAATAAACACAATGGAGAGGTCTTGGGTTATACAAATTCACAGTTTAACAGCACAAGCAGTAAGGGGAGAACCTGTGTGCAGCATCAGAGCAGCAGGATCCATCCAGGAGCGTGGGTCTCTGCAGCATTGTGCTGAGTGTGGCAGATCCCAGTCTCCTCTCCAGACCTCACATGGAGAGTAAGAGTTTGCAGAAAAACAAATGGTTTTACAAGTATCTCCTCAGACACATGGCCARCACGGAAAAGCACTTGGGACATGCTCTGTGAGTGGAGCTTTACCTCTTAATGACTGTGAGCAGGCCTCAGCATTCTTCACTTCTCAGTTTTTCTCCTGTGTTTATTTTAAGGAAGGATGGTTTTCACTCTCCTGCTTGCTTAGCTCCTCCTGCTAGAATGAAGCAGTTCAGATACACATGGCAGAGACTGAGGGAGCCTAGAGCAAAGCATTCCATGATGATGAGGATGTCTTTACACCACGGGTATAGCAGGCTGCATGAAAACCTGTTTCCTGTCACCCATTGATTTGGGTGGATTTGGAATCCAGGGCTACACAATGGTCCTTCTCTTTCCAGACCTAGTCACAGATGCTTTTCTTCTTTCCACTGGAGGTGATGTTGTGGGCTGGGTGCCGTGGACACATCAGGCAAACTGGCAACCAGAGAGTTTGACCACAGGTCAAACTTGCCACCAGTTGCAAGGAGGGATAAATCAGAATATAAGTTGTTTCAATTTTACCATATTTTCAACCTTCTGTCACCTTTAAGTACCTCGGAAGTTGAGCTATAAACAACATACAGAAATTGTTCTGGCTACTCCTGCACTGCAGGGTGGCRGTCCCCCAGCAGTGCACATCAGCTCGCCAGGACTAAGCCAGCGAGGGAGCAGCGAGTGCCACAACACGACACAAGGCAGCAGAGCTGAGATTAATACCTGCCCTCCCACAGTGGGGAGTACGAGCCTGTGAAGGACAGAAGGTTTCCAGAAGCACAGGTTTATTTCTTGTTTTACAACTGGCTGCTTTTCCCAATTGCCCTTGAGTGTGATGCTATTTTACAGCATGGTCCATCGGCCTCATATTTCAAACACCTCTCCCTGCAACGTCAAAATCCTGCCAAATGGACTGTTTGTTTCATAATTCTGCAGTAGACAATGGAGGAGATAGTGCAGGATTACAGGTGTTGGAAGGCCAGCTGTCCTCCCTGGGTAACTCCTTRTGACAGATGGCACTGATGGTGGGAAAAAGAGCCTTCATCTGCATTCCTGAGTGGGAACTGAACTGCTCCAGTGTGGTGGGAATAATACAGGRTACATCCTTTTGCAGGTGCAGGCTCACATAGAATTATTCTTGTAGAGGCCTCTGACTTCAATGTGTCTTTCAGTAGTTTTAACATCCTTGAGGTTCCTTGGAACGGAAATTATACCATGAGCACCAGAACTCGCTAAAAATGCTATTACCCAGTGAGGGATTAAGAGAAAAAACCTGCACTTGAGAAAAACTAAAGCAAAGAACAGAAGGAAGGAAAACCATGACRCTTTGCATGGAAAGGGAGGCATCATACCAGCAAAGTTCTGGCCTTACCAATCTCTTACTCTTGGCTTAGTAGCTGAGGACAGAAATGTTCTCCAAATGCAAGGAATCACTAGGCAGTTCCTTCATTTCTCAGCATTTCTCTCTCCTGGGAAGGAGAATCACTGGAAAGGGGATATGTTCTTAGGTTCTCACAGAATGGTCTGATTCCCCTAATAATGTGGGGTTTTTTTTTTTGTATTAGTGGGTTTCAAACTTGGTTTATTTTTAGTAGRTGTTCCACAGCTCATTTTGGAGACTGGTGCAGAGCTCATGCTCTGAAGAATTACAATTCATGGAGGTTGTAGGATTGCACCAATCTCAGAAAACTGATCAAAAGTAGATTTGTGTCTCTTGATCTGCAGTTAAATGGGGGCTGTCTGAGTTTCCAGTGTGTGTTTGTGTGTCCATGCTGAGTTTGCTTTGCTGTCTTGGGTCCTTTACAGGTGTACGAATAGTGGCTGCTCATGACCTTGGAAAGTCAAGCCTTGGGGCAGTAACAGACAGTACTGAAAAAAAAATAGAGGAGGGAAATGATGATTTGACAGCCTGACAGCAGCACATCCCCTTCGGGCTTGTGTGGGGCCGAGATGACGTGTGCATGCTGGTGGTTAGAAATGCTTTTGTGTTTGGATGTGCTKGCAGCTGTATTCAATGTGCATGTCTGTGATCTCTATAATAAATATGTATTYTACATATTAACATGTTTAAAGGTAAAAATTATTTTGAGGAGATGGCATTTGGCAGTGGTTCAAAAGAAAGGTGGTAGTGAAATACTTCTGATCTGAGTACCATTACARCTGCATCTGTCTGCTCACCAGCTCCTTGTAAAAGCTGTTTTAAAGTGTTACTGCAGTTGCATTGAGCCTGCACAAAGTGGGAAGCTCTTCCGTGCCTTCTGAGCAGGAAAATGGAAAGCTTTGAAGCCTCTGCTCTGAGGAAGATACTTCAAATTAATTTTCTGTGTAAGGAATCACCTGCTGAGAATCTAAATTTTGCAGATGAACMCCACTAAAGAGGAGGAGAAAACAGAAGGCAGCTGAACTGCTCAAGTTCCCTTCATTTCTACTTAGATAAATTAATTACTCCTCCTTACATTTTTTTCTTAAACAAAGCCAGAAAAAAGATACAAAGGCATTTGTGAAAATAGGCATCCGTTAAATTCATTGTCTCAGATTCTCAAGCTGAGGAGCAGAAAATCTGTATTTAGTTGAAATACTTTTCACTTTGGCTGTGTCTATACTGCTACCAGAAATTTTTAAGTCTTGAAATCCAGAAATAACATCGTAACTTGCACTGATGCAGAGCTCAGCAAAACCTCTCTGGAAATCCACCCGGGCAGCCAGCTCCACTGAGCTGCCATGGTCAAGGCCAGCTTGCTGCTGGTGTCCCAACCACTGCTCTGGTGGCTTGGGGACAGCTGTGGTCTTCACTCACAAGTCCRTCTATTTTCACCCAAGGAGAACTCCCATCAAGTGTCTTTTCCCACAGAAGCACTGCCAACTGCCATATCCAAAAAATGTTATAACCTTGAATGTTTAATAAGAAGAAATGAATGATTTCTGAATTCTTTAGGCTGAAGCTGGGTGGTCCTTGGGAGTGGGCTGTTGGACCCATTTGGAGTCTTACAGTCTTACAGTCTCATCACATGAAGTTATTCAGGCTTTTTGATGTGTCTCCCAGATTTGTCTCCATAAATATAAATGCTCCTGAACAAAGGAGTCCCCTCCTTTGTAGGCATTAAAGATCACCTGTAAATGTTCTGCAGGGCCTGTTCTGCCTGTGTTATGGGCTACTCCAGCATGAAGAGCTTTGTCTGTATTCAACATGAATAGTGTGATCTGTATTTAAAAAGCAAGAACTGAAGATTTACAGGAAGGAAACAACTGATTCCTGGGCAACTTCTGCTGAAAGAAAGTGGTCAAAGTCACCTTATTTGTTGCACATTTCACCAGAATCGTTCTTTCATAGCCCTTGGCCATTATCAGTTATTCTGGGTAAATGGCATTCCATATTTCATCCAACCTACCTACTACCCCAAAAGATGAATCGCACTTCTGTTTTGATTTATATTCAATGGGGCTTTTTTTTTTTTTTTTTCCTTTGGCTGAATATTTTGTGAAGCAGGCCAGCATCTCTTAGAGACTCATCTCTACATTTTCACAAACACATTTCAGAAGCCAGGAAGCTGCAATCCTTTCCTCTATGGGTATTTGCAAACATTAATGAACTAAGTCTCACAGTYGCTTCTATATCCTTACGTGGCCATGCATCTGAGCTACTGAGGAGTTTAAATAAAACAGTTGGATATGTGACCCTGGTCTGCTATCACTGSCATGTGTCTTGTCTGCAGAACTCCATCTCTCTTAACCTCTTTTCAGATGGAAAAAGATATTCTGTCCAGCAGCCAAAGGGAAATGCAAGCATCCTGGTGGAAAACAAGCTGTTTCAAAACCCTGGCTGCAAGCTACCCACACATCACAGTTGTCAGCCAGGCTGCACATGCATAGTTACAGGGAATAAAATAGAGAGGACCTTCTGTTCCTATTCAGAAAGGTCTCTATCCATTCACCTACACAAAGGGATCGTCRTCAGCTGCCAGTATTAATTTGTTCTCCTATGTAGGTTTCCAGCTAAAGGATGGTAAAATAAGTCCAATGCTTATCCAGCAGGAGCACTTGGAATGCAAATGCTAGCCCATGCATYTCAAAGCATTAATGCGACCCACTTCTAGATTACTTGGGGTAATTTCTGATTTTATTTATTCTTCCTTTTCTTCAATTAACTTCTGGGAAGAGAGGCTGAAATATCAGTATGCGGAAAATCGAATATGAGAAACAAAGCCCGTTTTTATTTTGAGACTCTGCTTCCCTTGTAATAGCAGTTTATTTAAAGAGGAGCCTGGAATAATCCAGTTTAAGCAAAGCAAAGAGCTCTACTGAAGCCAAACCTTGTGTGGGTGTGCTCTTGTCAGGGCTCCCAGAAGAAGAGGAYGGAAAGGCTGTTAGTCAGATCTCAGATATTGCAGGAGATGTTGGTTACTCAGTAGCTGGCATTATTCCTTGGCATACCAGTACAGAGCTACTACTCTGGTGTACTGGGAGAGAGTACATCCCATTGGGAAAATCCTCAGATAACCTGAGTCCTGCTCTTTTGTTGCCATAAAGAAAATCCCAAGGATATGTGGGATATGTAGCTGGAAGAGGTGTCCACTGCAAGGGCCTAGCATGTGATTTAGAAATGACTCTGCCTCTTCTTGTTCCACCTTGTGCTGTGTTTGCAGCACGTCCCACGCTGGGGTCTGGTGTGTTGCTCTGTGTTGTGTGGGRTGGTGTCACCTCCCACTATTTGGACCTGGGCTCAAAGCCACAACAGCCTTCAGTCCATGTAGGTCACAGCTTCTTACACCACCCCAGGAGTTTCCCACATACTCARTTTTCATACTGTGAATATTCTCTGTGCTACGGGCATCTCAGAGTTCAGAAAGTTGGACATAAGAATAAATCTTTGCATTATCTCAGCTTTCTTTAGAATTTTTGTAATGAAGGTTTTTTTTTCTCAGTGCATTGTTCTTTAAAATTTCTAAAACAACAGCACAGCTAAGGGTATGTTAAATTTAAGTAATTTTGGCATTAAAGACAGGGGATTATGTTCCTCAAAAAAAGGAATCAAATTGATTAGTTCTTGAAGCAACAGGTGATACTAACAAAGAGGATAAGGTGCAATTTTATTTCCACTSGTGGATTTGAATTTTAATTGTTTGGCTTGAACATAATAAATGATTGTATTGTATTTCTAAAACCCAGCATATTCCCAAGTTCTGCAGTGTAAAATTTGTATCTGTACTGCTCTGCAGTGAGCACCAGAACACTAATGATTAGTTAAAGACAGGAATACTAATTRAATTTCATATAGTGGCAACTAATATAGAACTGAACATAGCAGTTCCTTTTAATTAAAAAAATGTGTAGTAAGATATTTATTTCATGAGTCTATGAGAATTACTGTGGACAGTAAAGAGGGCATGAAGACTTGGAGCCTGTGTAGATATTGATTGGTGTGTTCAGGATGTATTTCAGATATTTATCCTCTGCTTTCCCTCTCCAAGGAGAGCCTCCCTTGGGCAATTCTTGCCATCGATTTTGAATCTGCCTGCTCAGAAGCTGGAAATGTTGCTGGTGGGAAAAGTACAAGAACAGCAATTGATTGCAAATGYGTTTTATGATACTCTACTCCCATGTTTCAAAGGGAAAAGTTTAATAATGGCAGCAGATTTTCCCTTTTAAACATATCAAGCAAACCCATATTTTTTCAAGCCCCTGGACATTTCCATTTTCTCTGAAAGTGACCCCTTTTTTGTGTTCTTTCTTCCCACAGACAGTGAAATCATCCCTCCCGACTGCCTGCGGCCCCGCTCCTTCACGGCCATCCGCCGGCCCTCGCTGCGGCGGGACACGGAGGACACGCGCCTCTCGGTCAGCCTGTGTGACCTCAACCTGCAGGAGGACGCTTTCCACGTGACGGCCACCACCTGCCCCATCCCGCAGAACTCCCTCAACTCCCAGCACTCCCACCTCCTCCCCTCCCAGCTGGAGAGCGACCTCCGCTTCCACCACCTCCGAGGACCCCAYGTCAAAATCCTCGATGACCAAACCGTGGCCCGCCTGGAGCACGCCCGGGAGGAGAGGACTTTGGTTTTCACCAGCAGACCCCTTCGGATCAACGAAACAATTTTCGTCAAAATCAACAAGTCCAACGYGGTGCGCACAGGGACGCTGTCCTACGGGGTGACGTCCTGCGACCCCGGCACCCTGCGCCCCAGTGACCTCCCCTATAACCCCGAATCCCTGGTTGACCGAAAGGAGTTCTGGGCCATCTGCCGAGTGGTGGTGCCCCTCCAGAGYGGAGACATCCTGGGATTTATGGTGAATTCAGACGGTGAGCTGCACTTGAGTCACAACGGTGCCGGCATTGGCATGCAGGTCTGTGCGGACTGTTCCCAGCCCCTCTGGATGTTCTTCGTTTTACACGGCGCCATCATGCAAATTCGATTGCTGGGTATGTTGCACCCCCTTTTYCCAAGCCTTGTGCACAAGAAAGCAATGGGGGTGGGGGATGCATCATGGGAGAGGGAGTGCATGGCTCCCTCCCTGCTCTAGGATGAGGTTCAAATTTTGGTTTTGTGAAAAGAAAAAAAATATACAAAGGTGCATACAGAGCATATGGGTATGAGTTACAAGACTTAACTTCCTTGCACTTCTGTAACACCCTTCACGTGGTGGTCTCAAAGCTCTTTTCAGACAATGAATTAAGCCTCAGGGTCCTCCATTAAAGTGCAGATGAGTCATCACTGACCTGGGAGAAACAAGGAGGGCAGAGGAGAGGTGCTTTGGGCTGAGCTAATRTAAGGCATAGCCAGCAGGAAAAAAATTATCTGATGCCCTTTTCTGTGTGTCAGATATCTGGGATGATGGACTCCCAAAAGAGTGGTGCTCTTGCTTTCCCCAGGCTTGTGAGAGAGGCAGGCTAGARAGCAGAGAGGAAACCCAGTGGTGCACAGAGCGTGACATGCTCCATCTTAACAGGACAAAGGTCCTCCTGTCCTGTTWAAGGCAGTGTAGCTCACACAGGTTRAWRGACCTCTGAAGAGATGGCCTCTTGGTGTTTTTGCTGTTTTTTTAGCCCTGTTAGCTGATGTACTTCACTGAAATGCTGSAAGTCACGTTTCAAAGGGGGGAGGGAAAAGCTTTGAAATAACATTTTCTCAGGATCAAATTTACTTTTTTATGTGTCTATATTACACCAARTATAGGATGTGTTTATCATGAATTTGTACCATATCATAGTTCTGCTGGTGTCAGTGTCAGACAGTGAMTGATGAGAACATGATCTAATTCCTGATACCCCTCTAAGTGGAGATGATTTTAAAATCTTCCTTTCTGTTTATACTGTTATACTCATATAACTTCAATTATACTTATATTCCATTGTGCTTCAAATCTTTCTCATATCTAACAGGGRAAAAAAAAAAACTCCAACAACCTCCCTCCCCATTAAACTCAAAAGCCAACCAACACCTCCTTTTTTAGGATTTATAGACAGTCTTTAAAGATAAATTGTAGTGAACACACACACATCTGTCTGCAGGGTCCAGTTCACCTTAATCACAGTATGAAATGTCTCGTATAATTTGTTTGAAGTTGACCACAGGCCTATGCTGTGAGTGTTTTGTGGCTGTTAAAGGCTCACAGATGACAAATGTAGTACTGCAATTTATTTCCAGGAGCCTGAGACTCAATCCCTGCTAATTCAGCCTGATTACATTTGCTGTGGGTACTGTACATAATCCGTGGTTAGCTCTGCTCTCCACCCACATGTCACTGTGATAATGGTASGTGAAGTCAAACAGAGCCCAGTAAAGCAGGAGATTAAACGCTCCTGTGTATGTTAGAAGGAAAACATACTCAGGTCATTGAGCTGCTGGTGAAACTAAATCATCGACCAGTGCTTCCTTTCATATGAGATCACTAATTCTGGCAGTTTGGCACAGAGCAAACAGCCTGTTTGCAATGAGCTCTGAAACAGGGCAGCAAGGATGTGTCTCCCCAGAGGGACAGAATCACATCCTCACACTGAATTTGACAGAGCATGGACGTGAACACGGATCTCCTGTGTCCCAGGCAAACCTCCTGCTGTGCATGGCCTGCTTGTGTCCTCCCTGCCTGATCTCAAGTTCAACCCAAACCAGTATATCCCCAGTGCATGTTTCARATAAATCTACATTTGCATGCATGAAATGAAATGTGCGGAGTTGGAAAACCCCTCACTACTTGTGTTGTGACCACATAACAGGCTTTTCTGACCTTGACCACTGAAAAGAACCTGAAAATGGGCTCTTACTCTTAAGTGAGATRTAAGTGAAAAGAACTGGACTTGCTGACCTTGCCTCTCTCAAGGAAGGGGTACAACTCTGCTGAGTGTACAGCTTTATCCACATCAGCTTGGGCAGCAAGCTGCTATCTCCAGGTTAAATACTATGAAATTGGAGCTTGCCTGTAATTTTTAAGATATATTAAAATACAAAAAGAGCTTTTCATACCCGTATTTCCAGTACAACAATSCTGGGAGCAGTACAGTCCCAGTATCAGTACAAAGTCAATGTAATGCAAMTGCCCAGAGAAAAGCACTGATGCTGTCCCAACTGCATCTTTGCAACTGCTGTAATTACATGGATCAGCAAYAGCCTGACAGAAGGCAAAGAAAATAATGAACTCCCATCTCTAACTATTGCAATTTTATTATTACTGTTTGCACTGCAGTGGAACAGATTATGGTGCTTGCCATAATATCTGTCATTATAATATTAGAAAATGTAAGAAGAATGTAAAATGTTCGTCTTTCTAATGACAAGTTCCATCTTCAGAATGCAAACAAGAGTAATTTYGTGAGATCTCTCTTCTGTAGTTTGAGCTTTATATCACAGAAGAAGACATTTATAGTTATCTTTTCTAGTTTCAATAGAAAAAGTGAAGTTGAATATCCTTGAAAGTAATGAGATACAGATACTGCAAAAGGCATAATTGTACCAAACCTATCCTAAATAGCAGATRCCATTCTATTGCTGGGGCACACCAYTGTGAGATTAACCAAAGTAAYATTATACAGTCTTAAGGAAACCTCCACACCACAGTGACTATTAAATGAAATTMAGGTGGCTGGCTTTGTTTCTTCTCCAGCTTTTCAGTTTTGTTTGGAGAAAGAACAGTCACTCTTGCACCTAGAGGAAGTTTATTTTTGTCTCAGAGAACAAGATGACTCTGGGTATTGATCATTGGATTCTGTATTTCATGCCTGGAGATTAYTTATTTGGTCCTGATGCAGAGCAGGAGCAAGCTCGGGTCTCTGATGGCTTGTGACTTTGTCACAGAAGCTGACATTTGCTGACTGCAGTTACTCCACAGTGCTGGGGATACAACATTTATTTCCTAATATCAAGGGAGACCATCTTTACCACAGCTGGTGATCTTACAAGACTCTGTAGGAGAGCAGGGCAGTGTGGGGTTAGCTGGATAGTAAAGAATTCTGTTTTCCTCTTATCAATTTGGCATCACTTACTGGCAATATATTTGCTGTAGGAGAAATAAAACAGCCGAAAATAAAGATGAAGTTGGAAACGCTGTTATTCTTCATGCCATCCCAGCAAAAGCAAAATAAATTAAACCCAAGCCCCACTATAATGCAGGGAAAGGCCACTGTCATCTGTAGGGGAGGCAGAAGAATGTCAATTTGTTTCAAAGTAAAGTTTAAAAGGCAACTTGACCACATGGCGGAAAGATAAATGAAAGAGGAGGGCACTTCAGTGTAGCAGATAATAGCATAAAAATATCATGCTGCTGGGAAACGAAGGGACACATTTAAATTAAACATAAATGAGAGTAATTAACTATGGGAGCCAGCTATTGAGGGAGGCAATAGATCTTCTTTGTCAGGGAAGCCCTTCTAAATATTTTATATGTTAAGTGCTGGTCTTAATTTAGAAATTCTGGGGATTATTCACATAAAAGCAACCAAACAGAAACCCAGATCATTAGGCATGCAGAAGTGAAACAGTCTTTGTGTATCCTTTAGGAATTTCATTAGTTCAGGCTTGGGTTGGTTTTTTTCAGGCATCGTTCCTGTACAGTCAACAAAACCAACCTATTAAATTTGATTTACTGCTCTCAGCTTTTGCTGGTAAGCATTTCAGCTCACACACAGTTTTATTGACAGCTCTGAGAGGCTGAAATGAGCCAGTCTGGACACAATGGTCTGGTTTTGGTCAGGTTTTGGTGGTGTAATTCATTTATGAAGTTAAATTGATTGACCCCATAAGGTTTCAAAATGTATGACTCATGTCTGGAGAAGCTATCACAGCAATAAGTTTATATATTTAGTGTTTGACGATCCAAATGGTTGGGGATATTCTTTCATTTTCTTTTGTCTCAGAGCTGAATCACCAGCAAGTAAAACATCTTCCTTCATCTCCTTCTTG